>NC_034012.1:24430441-24431001 GCF_000346465.2 Prunus persica | reverse complement strand
TATATTTACGTCGGCTAGATTAAGTAGCCGCCATGGTTTCTCATTTTAACGACGTCATTTTAACGACTTAGTAGTCGATTACAATTTACAACGGCTACAATTTAGTAACACCGACGTGGATTGTTGTTGTGGCAGAATATTTTATTATTTTTATATCAAATATTCAAAATAAATTTAAAATAAATCAGAAAATTGATAAGTCATCTCCTATGAAGTCATTGATATATTTGCTTCCACATGAACCTTGAAAAAATTCATTTTGAATAACAAAAATTTAAAATGACCATCCAAAACGAAATTATTTTGATGAGTCATAAAATCACTTCTAGTTGGATGGTTTAGGGTTTAGAGTGTAGGGTTTAGAGATTAGGGTTGTTATGTATTGGGGTTTATTTTAAAGTATAATTTTTGGGTAGTCTAGGGTATATGTTAGGCTATAAAACCCTAAAACCTTTTATAAACTTAACTTTTTAAATTGTATAATTTAGGTTATGGGTTTAGGGCATTATTTTTGACGACGGTGGTTGCCTCGTGGAATACATATTTTACGTCCTACAGAA
>NC_034012.1:24427150-24429358 GCF_000346465.2 Prunus persica | reverse complement strand
TTATAGTGTCGGAGATGGATAAGTCATGGATGCACTCGGATAGAAGATCGAAGGCATATGAATTTGGGGTGGAAGCATTTCTGAACTTTGCTGTAGAAAATCCTCTAACTACAACACATATCCGTTGTCCCATGTGTTAAATGTGTTAATTTGAAGTTGTTTGGGTTGGAATTATAAGGGATCACTTATACTTTAATGGAATTGACCAAAGCTATAAGAATTGGACATTTCACGGAGAACCTTGGGAAGCAACTACTAATGCTAGCAGAAATGTTGAAGAAGATGATGGCCATAGTAGGTACAGTTTTGTGTCTGAAGAAATTGATATGGATGATAATGATTTTGGTGATTTTGGTTCGGATCCGTATGAGTTTGCCAATGTGATTGGGGATGGAGATCAACCAGTGTACCCTGGTTGTAGAAAGTACACGAAGTTATCGGCATTAGTGAAGTTGTATAATTTGAAGGCAAAACATGGGATGAGTGATGTCTGTTTTACAGAATTATTGATACTTCAAGGCGATTTGCTTCCAGAAGGAAATACAATACCAACCTCCATGTATGAGGCTAAAAAGACTTTGTGTGCATTGGGGCTGAGTTATGAGAAAATGCACGCATGCCCCAATGATTGCATCTTGTATAGGAAGGAGTATGAGGATTCAACTAATTGTCCTACTTGTGGTATCTCAAGGTGGAAGGAAGGCAAAGATGCAATCTTGAAAGAGGGTGTGCCAGCGAAGGTGGTGTGGTATTTTCCCCCAATTCCAAGGTTTAAAAGGATGTTTCAATCACATGAGACAGCTAAGAGTTTGACTTGGTGGCATGTTGCTAGAAAATCAATTGACGGTCAGATGTCTCATCCGGCGGATTCCCCGTCTTGGAAACTTCTTGATGATAAATGGCCTGAGTTTGGTAATGAGCCGAGAAACTTGAGATTGGCTCTTTCATCTGATGGATTCAATCCCCACAGTTCTCTAAGTAGCAGATATAGTTGTTGGCCGGTTATCTTAGTTACATATAATCTCCCTCCATGGCTGTGCATGAAACGAAAGTTCATGATGTTAACCTTATTGATTTCCGGTCCTAAACAACCCGGAAATGATATAGACGTCTACTTGGAGCCTTTGATTGATGATTTAAAATCCTTGTGGGTTGGGATTAGAGGAGTGTATGATGCACATAATGGAGAATACTTTACACTCAGAGCTGCATTAATGTGGACAATTAATGATTTCCCCGCCTATGGAAACTTATCTGGTTGTGTTGTTAAAGGATATAAAGCTTGTCCAATATGCGGCGATGATACACCTAGTCACAGGTTGAAAAATGGCCACAAAATTTGTTACATTGGGCATAGAAAATGGTTACCAATCAATCATCCATATAGGAGGCAACGTGCAGCTTTTAATGGGAAACCTGAATATGGCATACCTCCAGAGCCATTAACCGGAGAAGAAGTGCTGCATATGGTTGAAAATGGTGACAGAGTTTGTTGGAAGAAGAAATCAATATTCTTTGATCTCGAGTATTGGAAATACCTTCCTGTGAGGCATGCCCTAGATGTTATGCACATTGAGAAGAATGTTTGCGATAGTATCATTGGTATATTGCTGGAGATCCCTGGAAAAAATAAAGATGGGATTGCTGCTCGATTAGATTTATTGAACATGGGGGTCAAAACTGATTTGCAACCCGAGTATGGAGAAAGACGTACTCGTTTGCCTCCTGGGCCTTGGAATTTGTCAAGAGCAGAGAAGAGAGAGGTTTGCAATTCTTTCTATGGTATGAAGGTCCCTGAAGGTTATTCTTCAAATATTAAAAATCTTGTATCTGTACAAGATTCAAGACTTCTTGGCCTTAAATCACATGATTGTCATACCTTAATGCAACAATTGCTCCCTGTGGCAATTCGTTTTGTTTTGGAGAAGCCTGCAAGGTATGCAATAACTCGTTTGTGCTTCTTCTTCAATGCTATATGTGCAAAGACTGTTGATGTTTCCAAGCTAGATAAGTTGGAAGAAGATGTAGTAGTTACTCTGTGTTGCTTGAGAAGTACTTTCCCCCTTCATTCTTTGATATCATGGTTCATCTAGTAGTACATCTTGTCAGAGAAGTTCGTCTATGTGGGCCAGTATATTTTAAGTGATGTATCCGTTGAAAGATATATGAAAGTGCTGAAGGGTATGTTCAGAATCGTACTCGTCCCGA
>NC_034012.1:24423263-24425421 GCF_000346465.2 Prunus persica | reverse complement strand
GTTTCTGAAAATAGGACGTATAAATTTTTTAATACGACTCTCATATATTTGTAACTGACGTTGTTTAGTTTTTCAACGTCTACTATAGAAACACATACGTCGTAAATAATGACACTGACAACTATTTCCACGTCATCTTTTATCGAAAAATCGAAGTGGAAAATTAATTGTACGACGGTTGTGTTTATATGTGCGACGTAGTAGGTATCAATAACGTCGTCTTCTAATGTATTTAAAGACGTCATATTTTTTATTGTCGTGAAAATTATATTTAACGTCGGCGTATTTTTATTGTCGTCGTTGTATGTCTATCTTGCGGCCTTGTTCTCTTAATATGTGTCATATTTTCCCTTTTTAACGACGGTCTTTTTAGAGAATTGGTCGTCTATTATCATCCTCGATTGCTTTTTTTAGATCTTTTTGCAGTACAAAGACGTCGTTTTGTATTTTTTTGATGACGTTGTATTGTTTAACAACGACGGTTATTTAGCGTCGTGGTTTATGAGGGAAAAGATGACGGTGGATTCCACGACCATTGAAAAACCAAATACACGACGGTGATTTACCGTCGTCTTTTTGCTTTTTTGTAGTAGTGGACGTCCTTTACAAACGTGGCTACACAACTCCATATCTCAAATGCCTTACGGCAGAACAGGGGGACTACGTCCTTCGGGAGATCCATAATGGTGTGTGCGGCGACCATTCCGGGTCCCGGTCACTTGCCCACAAAACCTTTCGGCAGGGGTACTTTTGGCCGACCATGCACCAGGACGCTATCTCGCTAGTGAAAAAGTGTGATAAATGCCAGCGTTTCGGCAGCATACCGCACATCCCTGCCGAACCCCTGACACCGATCGTGAGTCCTTGGCCTTTCGCACAATGGGGACTGGACCTGATCGGTCCAATGCCGCAGGGCAAAGGCCAGGTGAAATACGCAGTGGTCGCCGTCGACTATTTCACCAAATGTGTAGAAGCCGAACCTCTGGCAACCATAACGGCAGCAAAGATAGAGGACTTCGTCTGGACTCACATTTGTTGCCGGTTCGGTATCCCGTATGCAATCATAACCGACAACGGCAGGCAGTTCGATTCGGAACTCTTCAGGCAATTTTGCACCCGCCTGAAAGTCAACCGGTTTTTCGCATCACCGGTGCATCCCCAGTCAAACGGTCAGGTGGAAGCAATAAACAAAATCATCAAGAAACTATTGAAACGGCAGGTGGACAAAGCCAAAGGAGCCTGGCCAGAAAAGCTTCCCGAAGCACTCTGGGCCATTCGGACATCCTATCGAACGTCCACGGGAGAGACCCCTTTCTCTTTGGCTTTCGGTTCGGAAGCCGTCGTGCCGGTGGAAATTGGCGAACCTTCCTACCGAACGGAAACCTTCGCACCGAAGCCAAATGAAGAAGCACTTTCTCTAAACCTCGACCTTCTTGAAGAGCACCGGGCACATGCCAACCTTCAGAATGAAGCCTACAAGCAACGTGTTTCTCGAGTAAAGTGTACTTGGATGTTTATGTTTTTAGGATATTGTGAATTGACATGGAATTGGTTTTCTAAACTGTTACTGGTTTTTGTTTTTAGTATACTGGATTTATTAATTTGGAGTCTGTTTTTAGGATATTGTGAACTGAGTTCAAGCATGGTTTTGTAAAATGTTACTAGGTTCTGTTTTTAGTACACGTTTCTTCTTGAAGCCAGAAAACCGAAAAAAAAAAATTTCAATTGGGCTCAGGCCCATACTGAGAACCAGAAAACCGAACTGGGCTGTGTAGGTTCTGTTGGTTTGGTTTTGGTGGCTGTTTTTTATCACAACCAAACTGAATCGTATACCTTGTTCAGTTTCGATTTTGGTTGTAGACGACGACCGGACCGTACCCACCCTTATCAATAAGAGATACTAGCCTCTCTGCACGCGCTTCCGCGCTTGCAAGAGGTTTTTTAAAAAAAATAAGTAAATTTATTTTAGAATTAAAAAAGATAATGGGTAGTTGTGTTCCATAAAAATAGGATACATTATCTGCTTTTTCTTTTTCTTTTAATTTTTTTTAATATGAAAAAGTGTGAATTTACCATATTATCCTCATTTAATTAATAATTTGAATTTATAACGTGGTCCCTCAACCAAGGGTGTTTTCTCGCATTTATGAATGAGTAG
>NC_034012.1:24347251-24423163 GCF_000346465.2 Prunus persica | reverse complement strand
TATAAAGCAAAGGCAGAGAATGGTGAAACATTCAAAATACCAGAAAATGCCCTTGGTTAATGCAAACATTAAGAATTCAAATTATTAATTAAATGAGGATAAAATGATAAATTCATACTTTTTCATATTTAAAAAAATTAAAAAAAAAAAAGAAAAAGCAGATAATGGATCCTATTTCTATGGAACACAACTACCCATTATCTTTTTTAATTCTAAAATAAATTTACTTATTTTTTTTTTAAAACCTCTCGCAAGCGCGGAAGCGCGTGCAGAGAGGCTAGTATATATAGATAAACAAGAGAAGGGTAGAAATACTGCACTATAGGATTCGTGTTGAAAACTTGGAATCGGAAATAACCCTAACATTTGTGTTCCCTGATTTAAAGCCTTAAATTTATACATCATATGCATACGTTGCCCTTGGTTGGGTTTGACCCTTTGTTGTTTTCCCAGTTCTAAAGCAATCAATTATTCAATCACCAAATCCCTAATCGATCCCTTTTTGTCTTTGGTGTGTTAATTTTTTCGGCAAATGCTTCAACTCACAACGTTTCTCTTGCCATTGTTATGTTTGATGTTGTTATTTAATTCCTGGGGAAGAAAATTTGGTATGCGGTTGTGATGTTTCTTTGTTTGAAAATTTGCAGAGAACAGTCTTTGTGGGAGTTTCTCCATGGCGGAAAGCTCTTTCAAGGAGGAATATCCACAGGGTCAATGTTTTTTTTTTTGTTTTTTTTTATAAATTTTATATATATTTTAAATATTTTCTGGGGTGGTTTATTGTATAGTTTATGCAATACCCATGTTCCTATTTTGTGTTTTAATATTTGTTTGTAATTTGAATGTTTAATTTTTCAAGCAGAGTAATGAGTTTTTCCCTTTTGGATTTTACTTTATAGATAAAACGTGAAATGTTGTTTTTGTCTAAGGCTGAAATGTTCCTTTTTCATGCAAAAATGTAAACAGTATGTGTAGTTATTTATCTTTAAGATGATGGTCTTTGTAGGTTAAAGGTTATTTAAAAAAAAATTAGATACAGGGTTGATAGTGATTATGGTTATTTTAGAAGAGAATTTCTTGTTGTAATTGTGTTTAAATTTGTTATTTAATTTCTGGTTAAGATCATTTGGTGTGAAATTGTGATGTTTTGTTGCTTGGAATTTACAGAGAACAGTTGTAGTGGGAGTTTCACCTTGCGAAAAGGATTTTGCCAGCTTCAAATTTCTCCGGGTTTGTATTTTTATATAGTTTATGCAATACCGATGTGCCTATTTTAGTATTTGGTCTCTGTAGTTGTTTAAATATTAGTTAGAAATTGCATAGATCAGGTCTGATAGTGATTCTAGTTTATTTTTTAAATTGGCGATTTATTTTTGTCAAAGTTTGTCATCTGTTTTCTTATGATGGTTTTGGACGAAAATATTTCAGATAGGAGCAAAGCAGAAGAGAATAATCAAGATCCAATACCAGTAAGCATTTCACTGAATCAGATATGTTTAGTCCCTAGGAATTCGGTGGACATACTTTGTTCTAATTTGAGACTTATGCAGATTGTGGAGAATGCTGCAAGGAGACGTTCCTGACATTGAAGAGAAGTTGCCAACTCCTTTTGTTCTTTACTTATCTTGATTTGTATTGCTACAATGGAACATGATTGTGTTTCCTTTCTATTTATGCTTTTCATTTAAGTTTAGAAATTCGTTAGAAAAAAGAAGGAAAAACTCATTTTATGCATCCACGAGGCCCATTCGAACTTTAGACCCTTGGAATAGGAGAAATGCCAATGCGGTAAGAATTTCACTGAATCAAATATGTTTACGTCATACGCATTCAATGGATGCACTCTGTTCTAATTTGAGACTTTATGCTAAGGTTATGGAGAAGGCTGCGATTTTGATTGCAAGTACCAACACTCCTGCCAGGTACAAGGAGACATGGAGGTAAGATTTTCATTTGAGGAAGTCAATTGCCAATTTCGATGTGCTTTAATTAGCTTGATTTGTATTGCTATAGTGGAATATGGTTGTTTTTTTTTTTTTTTCATTTATGCTTTTGATTTATGTTCAGGAATATTTTGAACAAATACAAACAACGTATTATTTTAGATGCTGGGCAACTGCGGGAGAAGCATCCAAATTGTATACCAGTAAGAATTTCACTGCCTTAAATATGTTTTACTTCCTATGCAATCAGTGGATATACTATGTTCCAATCTGAGCCCCCATGAAGGTGACTGTGGACAAGGATGCAAGGAGTGACATTCATGACATTGACACTAAGAAGTTAGTTTCCAATTCCGTTGTGCTTTAGTTTATTTATTTATTTGTATTGCTACAGTGGTATGTGTAGGCTCGTTTCCCTTTCATTTATGCTTTTGATATATGTTCCGAAATCCGTCAGAAAAAAAAAATTGAAAATGCAGATATTAAGAATCGCATGCTGAAAAGAAAAAAACTCCGAAGTTCATGTACTACAAAGGAAAACTCCCAAGTTCATTTGTGTTAATAGCTTTTCTCCAATGAAGGGGTTCTCACATAGTTTTATTGCCTATCTTGTTTTTCTGACTGCAGATTCCTTGTCTATGGTGATATGTCTCTTTGAGAATTTGTTTTTTTTTATTCAGTCAATGGCATGGGTCAGCACAGAAAAACATATATTTTTCTATTTCAGGAACACTAAACCTCCAATTGGTAGCTGCAACTCATTTTTTATTTAGGGATAATAATAACTTGTTCCCAAATTAGTTGTGGTTGTGATAATTCCTCCAATGTTGCAGGTGCCTTGGATGTCTACAATCAATGAGGAAAATAAGGATGAAGATGGATTTCTTCACATCACCTACAGTGGAGAAGAGAGTGTGTGGATCCAATGAGGAACAGCAAGAATTCTCTTAATAGAACTCAAGTCTGGGACCTCTGAGTCAATAATCTGACCTGCTTAGTAATTATCGTTTATCTCGATCATTAGGTCAGTGGCCTTATTTGTGGTGTTGTGCCGGAACTATAGTTTTATGACATTCCAAGGAACTTTAATGCATTGAGTTTGAAATATTTATAATGATTTGCCAGTTAGAAATGAGTTTTTGTTGCCTTCTTCCTGAATCTGAACATGAACATCTGAAACCCTTTCTTCCTGGCTCACTTTATTTTGATCTGTTTCTTCGATGCCTCTTTCATATCCCGAATTGAAGGAGGTTGGGTTTTGTTGCCTTCTCTGCTGCTTATTCTTTCTCTCGCTTTATGGGTTGATTCGGTTGAATGATTATTGATGGTGCAAGGACCCAAACTAAACACAGAATAATTGATTGAATAATTGTGAATGATATTATATTTCTCCTAGAGGTGGATATATATACAATAACAAGGAATCTTAAATAGGCAATTATTCTAATTAGGTTACATGAATTACACCAGGAAATCAGGGATCACGGGATTCTTGAATTATGGCTCACGATAACACTCACTCCTCAAGTTGGTGCGTAGATATCTTCTCTAATCAACTTGTCAAGTGAGTCATGAAAAACCTTTGTTGACACTGCATGCATTAAGACATTTGCCAGTTGTTCTTCTGACTTTACAAAATGGTATATCAGTTAGCTTATCTACTAGCTTCTTCTTGATATAATGCCTATCCACTTCAATATGCTTAGTTTTGTCATCTTGAACTAGATTATTTGCTATCTCTCTCGCAGTTTGGTTGTCACAGTAAAGCTCCATGACTTTCTCTGGTGGAAAACCAATTTCGGATAGGAGTATCTTTAGCCAAAGAAGCTCACAAACTCCCTGTGCTATGCCCATGTATTCTACCTTAGATGAAGATCGAGCCACTGCATTATGCTTCTTACTTCGCCATGTAACCAAATTACTCCCAATAAAAGTGAAGTAACCTAATGTAGAATGTCTATCTGTTATATTGCCTGCCCAATCTACATATCTATAACCCTTGACATCCAAATGTCCCTGTTTTATGAATATTAAGCCTCGGCCTGGAGCTTTCTTCAAATAAGTCAAAATTCTCATAACTGCTGCTAAGTGATCCTCACTAGGAAAATGCATGAACTAACTAACAACACTAACTGCATATGAGATACCTCGTCTAGTGTGCGAAAGATAAATTGGTCTTCCCACTAACCTCTGATATATTTCCTTGTTGGTTGGCACTTGATCAAGTTAGATTGCTAGGTGATGATTCTGCACAATAAGGATTTCGGCTCGTGCACACCCAAACATACCAGTTTCTGTCAACAGGTCTAGAACATACTTCCTTTTAGAGAGACAAATACTAGTAGCAGAGCATGTTACTTCGATTCCCAGAAAATACTTCAAAACCCCCAAGTCGTTCATCTCAAACTCTAAGACTAAGTACTTCTGTAATTTAACCATTTTAACATCATAATCACCAGTAACTACCATATCATCGACATAATTATCAGCAAAGCATTCTTACCATCACTATGTTTGATAAATAGGGTATGATCTGAGTTACCTTGATGATATCCATACTTCTTCATTGCTTTAGTGAATTGCCCAAACCATGCTCAAGAATACTGCTTCAATTCGCCTTTCGAAGCCTGCACACCTTCCCACTGTTATTAGACAACCCATAACGAGGTGGTATGTTCATGTACACTTTTTCTTCTAGATCTCCATGCAGAAAGGCATTCTTCACATCGAATTGCTTGAGAGGCCAATCTAAATTAGCTTCTAAGGACAATAGAACTCGCACCGCATTCATTTTTTCCAACGATGCAAATGTATCCTGATAATCAATCTATAAGTCTACGTATACCCTTTGGCCATAAGTCTTGCTTTATATATGTCTATTATGCCATCAACTTTGTGCTTAACTTTGTGCACCCATTGACTTCCAATAGGTTTATTTCCTTCAAGTTACGAAACTATCTCCCATGTTCCATTCTTCTGTAAGGCCTCCATCTCCACATTCATTGCTTTCATTCATTTTGGGTGCAAAGCTTCTAGGCCTCATCATTTGGCCCGCGGGCTCATGGGCAGATGAGGGCCCGCTGGCCTATCGAAAAAAAGCCCTGCCCGGCCCGTTATGGGCTTTGAGATGGCCTGGCCTGCCTTGGGCTGGGTTAAGCTTAGGCTTGGGTGTCTGAAGCTCGGCCCGGTTAAGCCCAAGAAAGCCCAGCCCGGCCCACCCACAAAAGCCCGACCCGTTAGGCCCGCATACATATATAATTATGTATAAATAAAAGTTTAGGATTATGATTATATCACTTAAATCACATATATAATTTGTTTAATTTCATTTACTTTTCTTTACTCATTCCTAGTTTATAATTGGATGATTAGCACAATAATTTGTGTCAATATTAATACAACAATTATATATAAAAATAAGATGAACAACATATCATATCACCAAATATAATCATATCACGAAACATAATCATACCACCAAATATAATCACGCTTTTCTTGAACACATCACCAAACATTTGCATATTTATTCATACCATCCTTTAAAAAAATATTTTTTTTATACTTATTATTTTTAAAAAATTATTTCTTAAAACGTATTATGGTTTAATTATGTAATAACTTCAAAAATAATACTTGGTTTTATTATTTTTGTGAAAAATCTTATTAAGTTGTGTGACTTTATTGGGTGTTTTATGAATTTGGTTTGATGTGAAAATATTGGAATTAAGTGAGTTTAATCTCAAATTTGGACTAAAATGCCCTTATGATTAAGTTTATGATTTTTTTTTAATGAAGTAGGCCCGTTTCGGCTTGGCCCATTGGGCTTAGCCTAGCCCAGCCCGATGGGCTTTCTCAAGCCCGGTCTATGGGTTGGGCTTGGGCTTTGAATTTTCTAAAAAACCTCGGCCCGTCCCAGCCCTGTATTTTCTCTCTTCTCTTTAAAGCCCGGCCCGTCCCGGCCCAAGCCCATTAAATTTGGGCCGAGTTAGACTGGCCAGGCCCATTGACGCGCCCTAAAAGCTTCTTCCAATCTATTAGGAATTTTAATTCCTTCAATCGGATAGACAAATGCTTTAGCTTGAGGAGGCAATCTGTGTGTGGAGATATAATCAACAATGACATATTTCACCTTGCCTTCTAGTGGGAATGTGTCTGGTGGTATTCCCTTGTTTGCTCATCCATGTAATTTTTTCACAATTTCAACCATATTTTGAGAAGCACTGGGATTTGAAGGACTTACCTCAGGGATGTTCTAGTAGAGCATGAGTAGGTATGTTCGAGAGAAGGGGGTTGCTGTTGTCTAGCTTTGGATGACTGATGTCCAGTTCGACTGGGCCGTTCAGCTCTGGTCGGTTGTGTGGCTCGGCTAGACTAGTTGGTAGCCTGCTTCCAGCGCATTATTTTGTGCTTCTTTCCCCCGTATTTCTATCTCATACCAATTATGTGCTTTCTTTACTATATTGTTCTCCACAAATGTGACATCCATGGTAACATAAAAGTGGCGACTGGAGGGATTGTAACATTGGTATCCCTTTTATTGAGGTGTAGAACCCACAAAGACACAGCGGAGGGCACATGGATTCAACTTGGTTCAGTGAGATTTATTGAGATGAAGATGAGAACAAATAGGAACATGAGCAACCAATGTCTGGAGTGGTGTTTTAAAACCCAAAACACATAAAGGCATACGATTAAGAAGGTAGATATCATACTGAATAGCTGCGGTTTGAATCATCTAGTAAAAATTCTTGAATAAAGAACCAACTTCACTTTTATGCTTCATAACATAAAGCCAAGTTAACCGAGTACGATCATCAATGAAGATCACAAACCACCGAACACCAAAGATAATAGTAATAGAAGATAAACCCCAAACATCTGAATGAATTCAATCAAAAGGAGATGTGCTTTTATTCAAACTAGGTGGATAAAAAGTTCAGTGACTTTTTGCGAGAATACAAGTCTCAATCTAAAAATCATAAATTTTTACTCCACTAAATAGAGATGGAATCAAAGACTGCAAATAACCAAAGGAAACATGACCCAACCGGTGATGCCATAACCAAATCTTCTTATGCTTATGACTGACAACGCCTCAAACTTGATGAACACGACCCGGTGAAATGTCATCCACATAGTGAAGCCCTTTCTTAGTACCTGGTCTGAACATCCTGAAGCAAACAAAAGGAAGAGAACATGAGCATGCAACAATTTAACTGTTTGGTAACTTGCCCAACATATAATAAATTATGGGACAAAGCAAGAACAATAAAAGTTTCATGTAAAGAGAGGGTAGGAGGAAGAGTGATGGAACCAGCTGCAGTGACTGAGTTAGATTCACAGTTGGCAGTAACCACACTTGTTTTGGTAGGAGCAGTCATAGAATGAAAAAATGATCTATCATAGGTCATATGATCAGTAGTAGTAGAATCGATAATCCAACCTGTATCTTGTTGGTCAGAAAGCACTAAAGATTTTCCCTAGTTACCTTCACAGTCAGCAGACTCTGGAATGGATAAGTGAGAGAGAACAGTAAGAGAATCATCAATTGAAGGAGCTGCCATGGGCGAGGTTGAGACACCCGAGGTAGCGTAGGTAACTGGGCAGAAGGAAGATTAGCCGACGGCAAGGACAACAGTTGCACCGCTCCAGCCATTCTTTTTCTTCTCATGCGCCGCTTTTCGTTGTTTTTGGCGTTCAGGGAACCACGTCGGAAACCCATTCTTGTGAAAACACGTGGTTACCATTACAGTAAGTTCAATGCATGCTTTCTTTTTCCTTAGGGGTTGGATAGGGAAAAGAAAAACTAGCTGCAGGGGCTTTGGAAACCATTACAGCATGGATTCAGTATTTCCATCCTTCTTGAGCATGTCTCCCGGCGTTGGGCCTCTTTACAAATGAAAGCAAACGACACCTCCAATTTTGGAAATGGACTTAATCTCAACAAATCTCCTCTAATTTTATCAAACTCATCATCTAGACTTGCAAGAAAATTATAAATACAGTCTTCCTGTATCTCAACATGAATCTTCACATCATCAGGACACTTCATGTTGATTGGATGATGACGGTCTAGTTCCAACTCAAATTAAACACAGAAGGATTGAATAATTGTAAATTATAGTATATTTCTCCAAGAGGAGGATATATATACAAGTACAAGTTGACTTTTCGTAAAAAAAAAAAAGTAATTAGTTAATTTACAAGGAATCCTAACCAGGTAATTATTCTAATTAGATAACATGAATTACACCAGGAAATCAGGAATTAATTAAGGGATCCCTGAATTATGGCACAGGAATTCATTTCCTGCTGGGGTTGGACTAACAAAGCTGCTGGTTGCTATATTTGTTTATGTTTCTTTGTTCCTCATTTATCTATGTAGTTAAACTATTATATTGTTAGCCCTAAAAAAATTTGTTTGTACCATATTTGGAAAATGGGCCAAAAATGGTTTTATTCTAAAAAAAATATCTATTAAACCCAAGCCCAACCTCTTTCCTTTTGAAACGACAAAAAAGGGCCTTTTTGATTTTGGGTCAGCAGTAGGCAAAAGCTTCTCAAAAGCCCATAGTCATAAAGGACCCCAACTTTGGTCCGCACTAAAATTAGGAAAATTGGTAATCGTTGCACATCGACCGACGTGAGGGTCTGAAGAGGGATTGTGACCATTAATGGCGACTTAACTGCCGTATCTCCAAGCAGGGAAAGAAAGCTAGATAGTAGATGCCAGAGTTGGAGGAAGCCGATTTCTAGTTGGATGTCCAACTACAAAAGAACACAGATCAGAGTGGCATCCTTTGAGTCCAATAGTTTTGTCTAAGATTGGTTTTCCTCGTTAGATTTCTTTATATGCATGTTCATGATCTTTCACACAATTTGAAATACGTAAAGACACCTGACACCATCTTTCTTATGTACACGATCTCTGAACTCATTCAATCACAGCAGTAATATTCCAGCAAGAACAGGAACGGCTCAAGACTTCTGCTTACTCTCATTATTTGAAAGTAGCTCATTAGTGTCGTTCAGTGAATTGTGGTCATTTGTAGCCAAAAGTATACCGTCGACATACAGTACTAGAAAAATAAATCGGCTCCCACACTTTTTCAGATAAATGCATTGATCCGCTGTATCCTCTTCAAAACCATAAGATGAAACAGTTTGATGGAATTTGAAATACCACCTCCCGCCTTGCTTGCTTCCGTCCATAAATTGCCTTGCTAAGTTTGCAAACTATATGCTCTTTTCCCTCCTTTGCAAACCCTTCACATTGCCTCATAAAATTTTCTTCTTCAAGTTCATCATTCAGGAAAGCAGTTTTTACATCCATTTGATGTAAAGGTAGGTCATAATGTGCCACCAAAACTATAATGATGCGGAAAGAATCTTTGGTGGAAACTGGAGAAAACGTCTCAGTGTAGTCAATTCCCTCCCTTTGGGTGAATCTTTTTGCTACCAATCTAGCTTCAAATCTTTCAATTCTTCCATCCTTATCCTTCTTTGTTTTAAATACCCATTTTGAGCCAACCAATTTCTGGCTCTTGTAAGGTTCAACTAATCCCTATACTTCCCTCTATTTGTCTGCATTTTGACTCTCCATAAATTTTTTAAAACTTGTTAAATCAGCCTCATCTCCAATGTCAAAATCTGCTTCATGTAAGTACACATACTCTGAAATTGCTGTGGATCTTCTTGGTTTGTCTGATCTCCTCAACGATATTGGTTCAGGTGAACTTTCTTATTGAGGATTTTCTGCAGTTTGTTCTTGTTGTTGTTGTTGTTGATCAACTTGTTCTTCATACTGAACAACCAGTCTCAACAATTCGAGTACTATAATTTGGACACTAAAATTTTAATAAAACTTAAAACTTAATTTGGGTACCATATTTTGAATAGTAAAATCTAGAACCCTTTGACCTTGCAGGATAACCAATAAAATGACAGCAAATCATTTTAGGATCAAGCTTCTTCTCTTGAGGGTTTATAGATTCTAACTTCAGCTTTACAACCTCATAAATGAAGGTGCTACAGGCTAGGCTTTCTGGAATTCTAAATTTCAAAAAAAATGTCTTAGGTATGGAGTTACTAGGCACTCTATATTTTATTGTCTCTCTCAAAAAGCATAGGCAAATCAGTTTTGGAAATCTTGCTAAGAAACATGTCCTTTAAAGTTCGATTTCTTCTCTCAGCCACACCATTATGTTGCGGAATTCCTGGCATTGTGTACTGAGCATAATACCTAGTAAAAAAGTCTAGCACGTCTTCCTCCTTCATCAAACATCCATAATATTCACCTCCTATGTCTGACCTCACAATTTTGATCTTTTTGTCAAGTTGTCTTTTTACTTGAGTTTGAAATTTTTTGAACATTTCAAAAGCTTGAGACTTTTCTGCTCTGAGATATAGATAACGAAAACGAGAATGGTCATCTATAAAGGTGATGAAATAGCGATTTCCATCAATTGTTTGATGAGGAAATGGTCCAGTTACACCTTTCTTTTTAGTCTTAGTAATATTTCCTTTAATACATTCAATACAAATTTCGTCATCACCGAAAGTCAGTAATGGCAAGATTTGTTCCTTAACAAGAATTTTCATTCTTTCTTTGAAATATGTCCTAAACATCCATGCCATAACCTAGTGGATGTTCCTTCATTTCTAATCTTTTTCTCACTCGATTCAGCTATTAAAACTTCACCATCTTTATTGTCATTGAGACAATATAATCCACCTTTATTGTCTTTGAATTCTGAGATACAAAAACATCTTTATTGAATCCAAAATAAAACCAAGTCTTAATAATCTTGAAACGTAAATTAAATTTCTCTTTGTTTAGGGTACTGAAACTACACCATCCAACTCTAAAATATATCTTGAATCCAACTTAAAATCAACTACTCCAATAATATTTAATGAAGACAACAGGTTGCTATCTAATCCTCCTTGTCACAACGTACTGCCATGAACGTGTGGTTTTCCCTAGCAGGGAACGGGTCAAGTACCACTATCTCCCTATTAGTGGTGGTATCGAAAATCTCAACAGATGATTCAAGTTGGGGCGTAGGTTTCATAGATTGCAATTGTCTTTACTTATAGCTTACACAAATTACATGTTATCTCATGCCATCATAAACAAATTACAGGATAGATTCTATTTGTTGAAGAAACTTATCAAGTAACTTAGGTATGATGGAATTTTGATTATTTATTTCTTTATGGTTTGAGTATTTAGGTTTGGTTTTTTTTATAAAAAATTTGTTGATTCTTATAACAAAGACAAGCACCTATCTAGCTCAGAAAATAACCAAATAAGCATAGTTGAAGAGAGAAAATCCTAAATTACAGTGAATAGTAATTTCTGTAGTGAACAATGTTTTAGGGGTTTTTGGTGTCCATTTTTGACACAAAATACTTTTCTGAATAAGGAATGACCTAATTCACACAACTCACAGCTTTGCTGTGATATATGGGCATTTTTAGGTGGTCATCTGGTGGTCAAAAACGTGTTTCAAGTTTTGAAGATATGAAAATAAAATTAAAACATGCTTTTCCAGATTCTTTAATATTCTTGATATTTAGAAAAAAAAACATGTTTTAAACCATCTTCAAATTATAAACATAACCAAAAAATCATCATGGCATAAACAGATAAGAAAACATAATGGCATGCTTGAAAAATAATTTTAGTTCACACAATCTGAAATACGTAAAGACATACCTCACACCATCTTTCTTGTGTACACGACCTCTGAACTCATTCATCCACAACAGCAATATCGTAGCAAGAACAGGAATGGCTCAAGACTTTTGCTCTCTCTCAAAATCTGTTTCAGCTTTCTCCTTATGATAAGATTAAGGTTAGAGAACGTGTCTGATGAGAGGAGGGTCTTAAGCTTATATAGGGCTAAGTCAAGTCATCTCTACTCATCACCGAGGGCGAACTTGACTAACCTTCCAAGCCCACCAAAACGATTCAAGCAAAAAAGGAAATAAATATGACCCTTTCATAGGCTTCAAAACCTTTCCTTATTCCACAAGGTTTTGGGCCTCAAGGTATAACCTAATTTAAACTTTTATCAAAACCTAGTATAACTTAGTATCTAGTGCACCGATCTTAATAGGAAACATAACATTCCTCCCACCTATGTACCGGGTCATAAAGGCAGATCAACATCTGACTTTGGATAGCAGCCAAATATCCTCTTTCAGCCTTCATCATTAGGAATTCTTGCTTATAAATACAGAGGCTCTACAACAACAAAAGGGGACTCTCTCTCCAAAAACCAGACGCAATGTCTCAAAAACAGTTGAAAAAACTTGAAGATCTTTTCAAATAGCCTACTCTCTGTTCAGATAACCAGTTGACTACTCATACGTTTTTCTTTTGTTGCTCTGCCATTCTTATGGTATGATTCTTGTTAAAACAATCTGTTTGAATTTCTTTAAACATATATTCTGTTCAAACTGGATAGAGAAATCTCAAGCTTCTTCTACATTGTAACTGGTATTTAAAATTAGCTAAATAGAGAAATCTTTGGCTTTCATTTTTATTTTGTACTAGAGTTGGATAGAGGGATCTCCAACATCTGAACCTCTTTACTTATTGAATCATCATTAATAACTGCTATTTAGTTGCTTTATACACTCTTGTAGATTAACTTATTTTCCTACCCTTGCATATTTAGCCTATCGTTATTCAGACCCACGATAAGGGTTTAGGCCTGAATAGGGCTTTATTAGTCTGAAAGTAAGGTCTTGTCAGGGCCTGAACTGCATTGTTGGGCCCGAATCGGCTGAATCTTGACCCGGTCTAGGGTCATCTCAGGTTCAAGTTAGGTTTTTGAACCCAAATGGGGGAGCATTAACCACAACATTGGTTTCCTTCTTGTTTGATCAGGTGCCCTTCCTATCTATTAAACCAACAATGCATGAGTGAAAGAATATTAAAGTTATCTTGATTGAGGCATAGAAAAGAACTCATCCAAGCCACTACTCCCCTTGGAGAATAATGGCTTGATCAGAAGTCTAGAACAAACGCGAATCCACTAAACAGATATCCTGTTCGCATATACTAGGTCTATTTGGCTGGTCTCATACCCAATAGTGGCACCCCTACGTAATCTGCGATCAGGTTAGGAGAAGAAAATCATCAGACCCCAACCCGAGCTCGTCCGTCCTTGTCAACCTAATCCAACTTTCAATTTTTTTTAAGAGTTGAAAGAATCCTCTCGCGAGCTAGAAATCTAATCAGGGCATTGGTGTCGACCCGATAGCCTTCCTACTCTCTAGAGCAGCTCGATCCGGAAGAGACAGAGTGTCGAAAATAGGGACCAACAAAACTATTATATTGTTTAATTTTGTATTTATTTTAGACTAACCTATTGGTGATGTATTGATTGGGTCAGTGTTTTGCATCTACTTATAGAAGTTCCTATCTTCTCTTAGAAAACAAGGTCATCATCTGCTAAACTTTAGGCCACATCGTTCAGAGACTGAGAAATAACACTTTTCTTTAAGCCTGACTTCTCAGGCTCCATTTTTTTTTTTCTGATAGCTCTAAAGTCTACATTATTTTTTGTAAAACAACCACTTCAATTTATAGAAATCAATTGAAACAAATATGGGCTTCCCAAATTTCTATTCTCTCTCTTATCTTTTCATATTGTCACCAAATTTCTCCAGAATTCCTAGAGTACGAAGAATAGAGAAAAATACTCAAAAAATAAAATAAATTTGAACCAAAACATAGGTAATCAGATAGTAACAAAGAAGAGGGAAAAAAAACATAATTAATTACCATGACAACAACAATAAACGAAAATTAAAGACTTTCAACATTTCGTTTCATTTATATGTAGGCTGTTGATGCCCAAAATGGGATTCAAGTTAGATAGATGTGGAGTAGTGGATGATGTGTGAATACGTGAGCCTTTAGCATGTGTATATGCCTTCGGGAGGTAAGGCAAGAGACTGTCTTTGGTAGTCAATGACGTTCAGCGTAAGTAAAGTAAATAAGCATGCAGAAGACAAGGTATACGTGGTTCATCAGAATAATGGGCTACGTCCTTGGAGAATGATGTTTGTATTATGATAATGTATATTTACATTTGTACAAGGGTATTAGACCCAAAGATAAAGAGAAGACGGCCTAAGGTACAAAGCCCAAGAGTCCAAGGCCCAAGGGTCAAGACTCAGAAGTCAAGACCCTTTTCTAAGTGGAGAGTGGTCTTCTTTTCTAGGTGAAGGGGAGTCTCCACATCTTGTAGTATTCCAATGTGGGAATCTTAACATTGCCTTTAGTTGTGACTTGTGGCAAGGCTTCTTTGGCTAAGGTGACGACCTCTCAAACCATGGCACGTGGCTGATCTTGCCTAGCTAGTTGCTTGATTAGTCACTGTACCAATAGTAGTCCCCCAAGTTCGCGAGTAAGAAGGTATTTCTTGCTTGGGGATTTGTGATTTTAAGTGCACTAGCTGAGCAACACTATAGTTCATCTTTCAAGCCGTATAGTGCATTATCCCCACTCTCCCATGTCCTCGGGTAGGAAGGACATTGGAGGGAGAGAAGTTGGAACAAAAACCTAAGTGGTTAGCAAGTCCCCCATGTGTTATGTAATTGTGTCTAAGGGCATGATACTATGCCAAAGGGCGAGGGTGCTAAAGGGCATCATAGTATGCCAGAGGGTAGGGGGTGCCAAAGGCACAAGACTTACATGTCGCAAGACAAAGTGCTAAAGGCACAAAACTTGCATGCCACAAGAGAATGTGCAGAAAGGACAAGGGTGTTGAAGGCACAAGACTTGCGTGTCACAAGGGAATTGCCGAAGGGCAAAAGACTTGCATGTCATAAGGTTGGGTGCCAAAGGGCAAATTTGCAAGTCGCAAGGTGATTGCTGAAGGGCATGGTTGCATGTCGCAAGGTAATTGCTGAAAGGCAAACTTGTGAGGTGCCGAAGAGCATCATAATACTCCAAATGGCAGGGGTGCTGAAGGCACAACACTTGCATGTCGCAAGTCAAAAGTCGAATGGCATGAGGGGTGCCAAATGCGCAAGACTTGTATGTCTAAAGATAAGGTGCCGAAGGGCATCATAGTATGCGGGAGGCACAAGATTTGCATGTCGTAAGGTGGTTGCCGAAAGGCATGCGACTTGAGTGACACAAGATGACTTCCGAAGGACACGTGAACTGTGCAAGCATCTTCTTCTTGATTGGCACTGTGCTTGTCGATCGGCAGGATGACATCATGTACTTGTCAAGTGAGAGTCCCTTGCATGATCGACAGGGGTGACGTCACGCGGATCGTATGAGCAAATTGCAAAGACAAGGTGCCAAAGGGAGTGAGGGGTGCCGAAGACACAAAACTTGTATGTCGCAAGACAAGGTGCCGAAAGGCATGGGGGTGCCAAAGGCACTTGCATGATACTTGCGTGTGGCAAGGAAATTGCTAGAGGTTATGAAACTTGGTAAGGTGTTGAAAGGTACGGGGTGCCGAAGGCACTTGCATGAGACTTGCATATAGCAAGGAAATTGCCAAAGGGCATGAAACTTGGTAAGGTGAGTGCCGAAAGCACTTGCATGCGTAGTCTGAAATATCGATAATATCGAGGAAATATCGAGGATATTTCGATTTTTTTGAATCACGGATATTTCGGAACATATCCATGTACATATCGTATAAATATCGACAATATCGACGATAATATCGGAAAATATCGATGTCGATAATTTCGCTCACATTTCAGCAATATTTTGTCAAAATATCGGTGTAATATCGCTAAAATATCGAAAATATCGAAAATATCGATGTGAAGGAAAAAAAAAAGTTATTAAAAGAAAAAAAGGGGAAAAAGGGGAGAAAAAAGCACAAAGGGGATATGAACCCCTCCCATTTTACTCCTCCAACACCTTAAACACCATATCACTTATGTTTTTGTGATAATATGCTAAAATATTTATATTTATATGGGTGGTATGTTAACAATTACATGCAAAACTATTTTGGGGATTTATCATTTGATGACTACTCTTCACAATACACTTACTCTACACATAGAGATGATGAAGATAGTGAAAAATTTGAACTTCGTAGGAACTCTATGTGGTACTAAGTCATTCATGTATCTTACCATGCAATGTATAAAGTGTAAAATATTATAGTAAATCATTATATATGAATGATTACGGTGTATTTAATCTTTTTTCATTAATTATTACATATTTTTTACACTCATAGTGTTTGCCCGCTTGCTGTATAATCAACTTAAATTAGTTAAATCCATCATGCAATGCATTTCCTTCTAATTTTTTGTCATAAACTCATAGATAATTGACTAAATTGGCATTCTCCAAAGTTTCAATAAAAATTTCCAAGTTTTTCTTACAATTTCCGTGGTTTTTATTCAATTTTTATCGATATCGATAATATCCCGATATTTCCATCGAAATTTCCATATTTTTAGACTACAGATATTTCCAATATCATCGATATTTTAGACCTTGCTTGCATGAGACTTGTGCATTACAAGGAAATTGTCGGTGGGCATGAAACTTGGCAAGGTGCTAAAGGGAAGAAATGTAAATGTGCATTTTTTATTTATTTAAAACTATAGCATTTACGGGATCATTACAAAATTGGTATGTGTTGCTGACCTTGAAAAGTGACAGGCCCATGTAGCCCAAAAGGCTTTGAAAAATGCATGAGTTAATGAAGCCTGTAATTCCCATGTGGGGCCCTTCAACTCCAAATAATAATCCAGCCCAAAATGCAATCTGATGAAAAAAGCGTGTTCATCATATTGTTGTGAAAAGGATCGGCATGTAAGGATGGTGATGCAGGGCTTCATATTGATGCGGATCGGTAAGGGGATTGCCGATCTGTTGGGGATTGTTTTGGGGTTGTCTTATACCTTCGGTTGACGGCCTACTGATGGTAAGGTGTGACGTCACACTTTTCGATCGGCAAGGGAGTTGCAGATGGGTTTGGAGATGGTTTGGGGTTGTCCTATACCTACAATCGGTAGGAGCGGTGATAGGCCTGGAAGGTGTTTGTGCGAGCGCCTCCTGCATGCTTAGCACGACACTTGCCGAATGGCAGGTGTTACGTCACGCGTGTCATATGAGCATCTAAAGTGTGTTGTTGAGGGTGTTGCCTATCATCGAAGATTGTGTGAGTGCTCATGGAGGTGCAGTGGTCAGCTTGCCGATCGGTAAGTGCGTTGCCGATGGTTGTAGATTGGTTTGGGAAATGTCTTCAAGCTCCGTCGTCATCCAACCGAAGCAGTTGGAGAAATGTCTTCAACCTACGCTGAGAGTTTGAAGCCTATGTCAAACGGCCCACAGATTGGCGGTAGGTGATCAGAAAAATTGTCGATCAATATGGAAGGGGTAACTGGTGAGACTTACTTCAGACTGATACGGGGTGGATGGGTGCCCTGATGAATTTGGAGCTGGGTGTCGTAAGATAACTATGATTTACCAATCTGCGCCTTGAAATTGATGCCGATGTAGAGTTAAATTCAAAATCCAAACAGAAGTGAGAAAAGGTGCTAGAAAGCATGATTGCATATTGATAAAGTTGAACTTAAATGGAACGTTACATCTCCAGACTATGTTGAATTCAAGGACATGACTCCTACTAACTTAATCCATTATTGACACTACTAACAAACTGCTCCACTACTGGGAGACTCCTAAAGACTTTGACAACTTGATTGCTAAACTATTATCACAATAGACAGGAGTTGGACCGTCTTGACAGCCGTAGGTTGTTGTTGCAATAAACTCGGCTTTGGTGGTTGACAGAGTGACAATCTGTTATTTTTTGGATGACCATGAAATGACTCATGTTCCCATCATAAATACATAACCTGATGTGCTTCTCATATCATCTAGGTCTCCTGAATTAGCTCATTTCTTGTATAATATTCCAAAATCGATTATGCCCTTCAAGTAACGAAAAGTTCTCTTTGTTGCCGCCAAATGAGGCACTTGCGGACACTCCATGTATCTGCTAGTGAGACTCATTTCGTGTTGTGTGTCTGGCCTAGTCACCGTCAAATACATCATACTTCTCTACAAATCTGTACCAACTGAATTGCAGCCCTTCATCTCAAACTTGTCTAAGATCTCTTGACCATATTTCTTCTATGAAATAAATATTCCAGCACTAGATTGTTCTACTTCTAGGCCAAGAAAATAGTGCATCAATATGATATTAGACATATCAAACTCATGCATGATGGATTTCTTAAAATCATTAAACATGGCCACATCATTACCTGTATAGATCAGATCATCCACATACAAGCACACAATGAGTATATGCCCTTCATCTCCAGATTTTGTAAAGAGTGTATGGTCATATGGACATTTTTGAAAACCTTCTCTTGCAAAATATGCCTCTATACGGCTGCACCAGGCTCTAGGAGCTTGATTCAACCCATATAAAGCCTTATTTAGTCTATAAACTTTTCTTTCCTTCCCTGGCTGAACATAACCCGCTGGCTGCTCAACATAAACCTGCTCTTGCAACTCACCATGTAAAAACGTAGGCTTCACATCTAGCTGGAAGATAGGCCATGAGTTCTGTGCCGCCATTGAAATCACCAATTGGATTGTGTCATGCCTTGCCGCTGGCGTAAATACTTATGTGTAGTCAACGCCGTACTCTTGCTTGTAACCTTTCGCCACCAAGTGTGCTTTGTGCTTCGTTACAAATATTTTACACGACGATCGACTAACAAACTGAGCCGTCTAAGAGGAATGCGACGATGCTCCTTTTGTTAAAGAGACGTATAAATTAGAAAACACGACTATCTTTTAATTACAGCCGACGTTGCACTCCATTGACAACGTCGTCTGTATAAATAAATGCGTCGTAAGAAATGACTATAACCCCTTTTGTTGATGCGAAAAAGTGGTTCTACACGTATTTCCTCAACTTAGTGATTTAAGGCCTTCGGTAGGTGACTGTCCTCGGTAGATGTTCTACTGCAGAAGGGTAAGTACCTACAAAAGGTCACGTTCGGTAAGTCCTTGGGGTACCGGTGTGGTACCGGCCAAAGGCTCTCCGATGCTTTAGTAAGTACGGTTTTAGTAAAGTTAACTGACAGATCAATCGATAGCGTACCGTTAGTTCTGATCCCCTCCTTTTGGGGATAGGGGTCTTCTTAAATAGGCCTTAGGAGGTGTGCACTGTGCTCATATTTCTGATGTGGGACTCTGGACATGGATTGTGAGCATGACACGTGTCCGATGGTATAAGGGCCAAGATACATGGCTTCGGTAAGGAGCATGCCGAAGGGGCTCTGTGATCAATGTTGATCCTGTCCACGTGTTCGGTGGTCATAGGCCGTTTATTTCCGGTATAAACAGTAGCCCCCCAAGTTCTCTTCTGAAGGTCCTTCGAAAGGGAATTTAGTTCGCCATGGCGGTTCGGAGGATAACCTGCCGTTCGGTAGGTTCGTTCTGAGGAGATTGGCCTGGGACTCGAGGGGTCGTTGATGCTGAGAGGGTTTAGGGGCAGAGAGGCGCTTCGTCTTCCGTGCCCGGCGTGCAGTCTGCGGCGCCATTCATTGGGTGACGCGTGGCTAGCGAAAGCACGTCTGACGGCGCATTGATGGGCCGTTTAGTCTTTCGAGGCGTACCGTTACAAACTCTCTCCCTATAAATAGAGGTGACTCCGGATGTAAGGCTCACTTTGCAATTGTGAGTTGAAGCGAGAGCTCTGTGAGTGCGATTTCCGAAGATAGCGAACGGCAATCAAGGCGATTTTTTAGTGCGGTTCTCGGTACACTGGGCGATTTCCGACGAGAGTGAACTGCAATCCAATCATCCTACACTACTCAAGGTAAGATACCGTTCGGTACTCCCTGAATATTCTTTCTTTATGTAATTATACGTCTTTCCATGGCATAGGCTAGCCGATCGTTAAGTAGGATTTTCCTTCGGTAGTCTAGTGGCCATAGGTAGCGACGTAGGTATCGATAGGTTAGTTTGTGGCACGGGCCTTAGGTTTCCTTTCTTTGTTTTGTAGATGTCCGATAGCGAGTCACCGTTCAGCAGTGAGCCCAACGCGTTCGATGGGGTGTTGTCCTCGGGATGGGATACGTCCAGCAGGGCTGTAAGCCTCAATGCCGAGGGTGGAGAAGACACCGATCTTGAATTATTCGGTGAGGAGGTGAACTCCATTCCCACCCATGGCATCGGTAAGGGCCTGATGAAGGGGCAACCGTTACCCTTGGCCGCGGTGTCCAAGGATGGTACCCGCGTCGGCCCGTTGGGGCATCAGCCTGAGGCCTCCACCTCCGGTCGCGTTGAGGGCGTTGCCGGTCCCTCTCGGCCGAGGATGACGATCATCCACTGAGAGCAGCCTAGGATACCGGTGGGTGTGCCCCAGAGGCCTCTGTTCAGGGTCTACTACCTAGAGCCCAACAAGATCACGGAGTGAGAGCTGGAGAGGATTCGGGCCGAGTACCTCATTCCTGATTCGGTGAAGATGAGGATATCGAGCCCGGTCTAATCCCTTAGCGACCCAGCGAACGGTGAGGTGACCTTCTTCACCGATGTTCTTCTGCAAGGGGTTCGGTTGCCGTTTCAGCCTGCCGTGCAGAAGATCCTCGCGCAGATCGGGTACGCTCCAGGCCAGTACAACCTTAACTTCTGGGTGGCCTTGATGGGGGTAATAGCTGCGTTCGGGATTGTCGAGGAGGGGGAGCCTTCCTACGAGCAGTTCTCGTACTTATACAGCGTTACCAAATCCAAGAGCGCCGATCACGGTGGCTGGGTTCAGGCGAACTGCCTGAAGGCTTCCGAGAGGGGGCATTTCGTCAGCTCAGTGCTAACTTCTCAGAAGTCGTGGAGGAATCGGCGGGTGCTGCTCTCCGGTAATTGGGAATCGCCATCGGGAACACCCCTTAGCTTCCCGATCCCCACGACATTCCAGATTGCCGGTAGGTTTTTCGAACTTCCGATCGGTAGGCTGGATTTTCTTCTTGTTGCTTTATTTTACTAATTTTCCTTTGTATGACAAGCAAACTCAAGCAGCCGAGCCCCAGGCTAAGTGAGATCCGGCAGCTCGACAGAGTGAGGTTAAGAGTACCCGCTGCCGAGCGAGTTTATCCACGCTTCCTCTTCACCGACAACCTCATCAGAGCCGGCCTTGTTAACCCTGCCGAGAGTAAGTATATCATTTCTTCTCCTCTTTTTTTTTGCTTTTGCTTGTCTACTGACCGAATGTCTTTGACCAGTGACGGACGCTAGGAAGGCTGCCGAGGCGAAGAAGATGAATGAGTCCTCCAGGAGGCTCCTGATGATGGGCCTGGAGGGTAAGAAAAAGAAGAAACAGCCCGAGGTAGCTTCCGTTCGGCAGGCGATGGTGGATCCGGAGGATCAGACCCTCGCTGAGCGTCTTCGGCAGCTTGATGCCGAGCCTGTTCTGAGGCGCCCTGCCGATGAAGTCACCGCACCGAGGCATCGGGACGCCGAGGCAGCCGCTTCCAAGGCTGCCGGTAAGCAACCGAAGACGGTCGATCTGGAGGCCGAGCCAGCCCCCAAGCGTCCTCGCCAGTCGAAGGTTTCCAGGGCCGTCCTTGCGGTGGAGGACGAGGACGGTCCTTCCGAGGCTGTCACCATCGCCTGCCCTGTGAAAACGGTCCAGTTCGTCAACCATATGATCCTCGGCTCTCAAATGGAGTTGCCGGAGATCGACGAGCTACCGAAGAAGTTTCTTCAGGAGGAGGCTGGGCGCGCCTTCCGGCTTCAGGCCTCGGTAAGATTGCCTTTCTTCTTTCGTCCTTTTATTTTTGTGGGGCACGCTTCTGACCTTCTTTGTTTTGTGCAGGCGTCCATGGACATGTGGCTCTGCGTCAAGCGGGCCATCGCTGCTGCCGAGCGCGCCAAGAAGGCGTACGAAGACGGCAGGGCCAAGGTTGCCGAGGCCTGCAAAGCGCTCCAGGAGCACGCCCACCTGGTAAAGGAGAAAGAATCTGCCGTACGGCAGGTGGAGGAGATGAAGGGTCTCCTGGAGGCGGCGCTGGAGGCAACGAAGGATGCCGAGGCTTCCAAAGACGCAGTGTAGGCGGCTTTGGAGGAGTCGGAACGGGCGAAGGCAGCGGTGCAGGTGGCCTTGGCGGAATCGGAACGGGCCAAGGCTGCAGAGATCGAGGCCGCTGTTCAGTCAGCTATCAGGGGGTACCGTTCATCCGAAGAGTTCACTGTCCTCCTGGATAAGGAAGTGGGCTCGGAGATGGCGGACCTGTTGTACCGATTCAAGAGGTACAACCCTGGGCAAAAGCTGAAACTGAACTTCATCGCCGACCCTCCACCCCTACCGGAAGGGATAACCGAGGAGATGATCAAGGAGTATGAGGGGGAGGACACCGCCGAATGCTCCGGGTCTGCCGAGGCTGCTGCTGGTGACGAAGCCTGAGGGCCTCTTGCTGTTTATTTTGTAATAGTTGTAAAATTAGATTTTTCATGTACTTTGAACATATTGATGTCGAGGGCATCCTTAATTTAAATGCAGTTTTTATCTATCGTTTGCACAATCTGAATTTGTTTCAATTGCCGATCTTACTATTGCCGAAAGGCTCCGTATAGGATTTATAACGTTAAAAGGATTTATAACGTTAAAGGGATTTCGAAATTGACAAAGTTCCGATGGAATCTGTAGGGTAACAATTTCGAAAAACATTTATTGCCGTAGGCTAATAAGATGCCGTAGAACGTTAAGTCGCCACTATTGGCTGCCGTGGGCTAGTTGAGTAATTTAAAAAGATGTTCTGAAGTAATAGTGCCGAAGGCTTTCTATTAATTTCTGCCGAAGGGCATATACATTTCAATCGGTTACAACTTTGTCCTGCCGTAGGCTAGGTTACAACTTTGTCCTACCGTAGGCTAGGTTACTTGAAATAGTATTTGAGATGTTCCACGTTCCAAGGATGACCGAGGGTCTTGCCGTTAGAGTCTCTTAGGCGGTAGGTTCCCGATCGAAGGATACCGATGATCTCGTATGGTCCTTCCCAGGAAGGTCCGAGGGTTCCTTCCGTGGCATCCTTGGTTGCTAGGGATACCTTTCGCATGACCCAGTCTCCGATTCGGAATGAGCGGTGTCTGACCCTGGAGTAGTCTGGCTATGATCACAAAAATACAAGACCATGCTTGAACAGCTTATGATCACAAAAAATCAGAAATTGTTTGTCTATAATCTGGTTGTCTGTTACGGATACAAAAAAGAACATAAGACCCAGAATGAAATCTCCTTTACTATAGATCAGAACATAAGACAATTCCTAAGTCATACAAATAACATCTAACCCAGTACCACATTAACTATATATCATGAACCACATTTATAGGCAGCATTCAACCACTGATTACCGCACAATAATCCTCAAACCCCAAAAGCAAGCACAAGGACGAGAAGGAAAAAGGCAGATACGATGTTAAGCAACAGGTACCCTAAATTAGGCTATCAATCGTTTTTATTTAACTCAGAAAGTCCAAGAGACAAAATTAAAAACCGAAGGCCCAAATTACTTTCGACATGAACCCTAATTTAAATTTCACAGAACAAACCCAAATTTTGCTAAATTGGCAAGCGCATACCGGGCTGTTTGAGGAAGAGCAGGCTTACCTGAGACTGAGATAACAGCGAGCACCCCAAGCCGCTTCAAGATTTGAAGGGGTTGACAGCAAAGATCGGAGATTGAGAATATGAGGGACTGAGACTGAGAATATCGAAATGAGAGAGAGAATTAGAGGAGCCGGTCGAGATAGAGACGAGAGAGAGAGAGAGAGAGAGAGAGAGAGAGGAGGCTAACCTGGATTGATACAGACCAGGTGGCTGCCAGAGAAGGAAGAGAAATTTTCGAGAAACAACGAAGGCCTTTTTCGAATTAGATTTTGTTTTCGTTGGAGCAGATGCTCTATCAATACGTACTTCTATTTTACACCCAATTGAATGAATAGAAGAAGAGCAGCAAAAGACCAGTTTTTGTTTGGGAAAAAGTGCAGTTTTTGAGCTGCTTTTTCACTAATATATGGGGTTTTTTCTTTCTTTTATTCTTTAATTAATATATACATATATTTTTTAATGAACTGAAGGGTAAAACCCCAAGAACACACAGCAACTACTCACTACAGACTAACCGAGTCCTAGTGACTCCAAGCAGATCATCAACAAGGCTAGCGCCAATCCAGCTCAGAGCCCTATCAAGAAAACAAACACCTAAGTCTAGATTGTAGCTCCACTGAGCAATAACCAAGAGTAGTGGAATTCTTCACCAACTTAACAGCCATTGCAAAATCCATTTCCACCAACAGATTACGAATACCTCTATCCTCAGCAAGCTTTAACCCAAAAAACAAGCCCCACATTTCAGCCTCAAGGATCTGACCTCTGCCCAAATTAGCAGCAAAACCACAAGTCCAATCCCCAAAGCAATCACGTACAACTTCCCCCCGCACCAATGCATCCAAAAGCACTTTTCCTGGTTCCATCCACATTCAGCTTATACTGCCCAGAATTAGGTGGCACCCATGCCAGGGAAACGTGGATTTTAGCATTGGTTTTATGCAAGATTTGAGAGGGTGGGCAGCAACCAAGATGTCGTGTCTGGGGTTAACAGGAACCTCATCCTCCACTTCCACAAATGCCAACAAGTAGATACAAACACCAGATACCAAGGAACATCAGCATGCCACTTAGCCTTCGACATTAAATTAGCCTTGAGCCATGGCTTGAAATCTATCTGGAAGAAAGAAAAATTGGATGATAAGCAAATCATTCCAGACATCTCTGGTTCGATTACAGTCACTAAATATATACAAAATAGACTCAGTAGGACCATCACAGGCAGTACAAGCCGAATCCCCAGCTAGGTGTCTTTTAATTCTTTGCTCATTAGTAAGGACTTTTCCTTAGGCTGTCAGCCACAAGAAAAAATGTAGTTTAGGAGGGATCCTGAGGCTCCATAAAAATTTCCAATCGTAATCAGGCCACCAAGGACCGTCAAAGAACAACCCATAGGCTTTAACTGAGAAAACTCCTTTAGGAGAAGGCCTCCAAATATGAGAATCAGGGAGAGAACCCATGAAACCAACAAGTACATTAAGAATTTTCTGAATAAGATCATCATGAAGAGCAAAGCGTAATTTGTTAATATCCCACCAACCATTCTTAGTGAAATTAGACACAACACAATTTAAATCAGTCAACTGCGACACCCCCTCTTGCTGAGCCAAAGGCATATCAGTGAGCCACTTGTCTGTCCATAAATGAGTAGAATTCCCCTTTCCAATCATCCAAGCTAACCCTTGGGATAACAAGGCAGTCCAATAGAGAATACTTCTCCAAGTACTAGAGCAGCTTCTTAGACCTTAAAGAAGGATCAAGAATAGTAGAACCCTGCATATACTTTGTTTCATAAATTTTAGCCCGCAAGCCCTTATCCCTGCTATGCAATCTCCACCCAATTTTAGCCAACATAGGTTGGTTCATGGCAGTAGTCTTCTTAAAACCCATATCCCCTTTGCATTTAGGCCTGCAAGCCAGGTCCCATTGACATAAATGAAATGAATCTTTTGCTTCTTCTCTCCCCCTCCCCAAAAGAAGTTTCGATTGAGTTTATCCAAATCATCACACACACTAGCAGGCAATTTAGTAGTTTGCTTAGCATAAATAGGAATGCCCCTGTTACATTCTAGAGTCACTAAAGCTACTTATGAATCTTTGGTGGATAAGGTGAACCACATATATAACTAATCTCCTTAGCAAGCTCCTTAAAATTGTTAGGAGAACAATAAATGGTAGACTTTTCAAAATTAACTACTTGCCCAGAAGCATGGCAAAAGAGCTTCAAACAACTTCTCATAACTCTGGCTTGACAGGAGCTAGCCTCAGCAAAAACAATTAAATCATCGACAAAAAAGAGGTGGGAAATTCCCATAGTTGGACCTGACTGTGACGATTTGACAGGTCTCCACTTCTTCTTTCCGACAGCATAAAAAATAATATGTGAGAGTTTTTCAATACATAACACAAATAAATGAGGAGATAAGGGATCTCCTTGCCTAATTCCGTTCAGAGGCACAAAAGGAGTAGTCAACTCACCATTAACACAAAGTTGATATCTCACAGTAGTAACACAACTCTTGATCAGACTAACAAAATCATTAGGAAGCCTCAACTCCACCAACACATGCTCAATAAAGTTCCAGTTCAATCTATCATAAGCCTTGGAGAGATCAATTTTCGAAGCAATAAATCCCTTCTTGTCTTCTAATTTTTAAAGTTATGCATTAATTCCTGAGCAATAAGGATATTGTCAGTGATATGCCTGCCAGGGACAAAGCTAACCTGATTAGGGCTTATTAGCTTGGGCAAAATAGGCTTGAGACGAGTAACAATAATCTTAGATATGACCTTGTAAAGAGTGGAACAAAGGCTAATAGGCCTAAATTGAATCATAGTTTGGGGATTGGCCACCTTAGGCACCAACATAATTAAGGTAGCATTAAGTTTATCTAGAATTTGACAATCAGTAAAAACTTTCTGAACCATATTAAAAATAGTAGGCCCACAAATATGCCATTGGTTCTTAAATAAACACGCAGGGAACCCATCAACCCCAAGGGCTTTAAGACTACCAATACCAAACAAGCTTTCCTTGACTTCTAACAACTCATTGCATTTGTACAACCCCTCCAAATCAGTAGAAGCAAGACTAGGAAAAAAGATTGATAATAGGCATTGCACTAGGAGCAACTGCATCCTGATTAAACAGCCATTGAAAGTACTCGACAGCCAATCCTTTAATTCCCTCAGCATCTTCAACCCAACCCCCATTACTATCCTTCAGTCTCTCAATCTTGTTCCTCCTTCTCCAAACAATAGTAGTGAGATGGAAAAACTTAGTGTTCCTATCACCATCCTGCAACCACTGGACTCGTGACTTCTGTTTCCAAAACAAAGATTCTTGATCAAAAATATTATTAAATTCAGCAATAAGACAACCTTCCAAATTGCTAAGAAACTCATTAGGCCCTTTGCACATAGCCTGCTGGATGCCATGAATTCTAGCCAATAGGCTTGCTTTTTTCTGTCTCAAATGGCCAAAAACTTGAATGTTCCAAGTTTTGAGAGGCTCAACTAATTTAAGGGTTTTCCCCATAGCAGAACCAGTAGATTTATCCCAAATTTCAGAAATAAAGTCATCAAAGCTTTCATGCTTTAACCACATAGCTTCAAAATGAAAAGGTCTTTTAAGGTGTTCGGCCTTAAAGCAAGATTGCAAGCAAATTTTAATGGGACTATGATCAGACTGGTCGAGTATGTGACAAATAAATCATTCTTCCCACTAACCTTTGGTATCTTTCTTTGTTAGTTGGAACTTGATCCAGATATTCTCCAAGATGATGATTCTGAACAATAGGAGTGTCCACAGGTTTGTAGTCTAGCATTCCTGTGTCTGTCAACAAGTCTAAGACATATTTCCTTTGAGAGAGAAATATGCCTTGCTGCGATCGAGCCACCTCAATTCCCAAGAAATACTTGAGTCCACCTAGATCCTTCATCTCAAACTCAGTAGCCAAATAGTCTTGTAGCTGTGATATTTTCCTGTTTATCATTCCCAGTAATAATCATATCATCAACATAGATTATTAATGTTGTTACCTTCCCTTTCCAATGTTTCAAGAACTGAGTATGATATAAGTTGCACTGTTTGAAACCATTGTTCTTCATTGCCATGGTGAACCGTCCAAACCAAGCACGTGGTGACTGTTTCAATCCATACAATGCTTTTCGTAACCTGAAAACTATTCAACACCAGCAGGCATGCGGTTGATCAAGTGAACTGCGGTGACAATAGTATCATCCCAGTGATGGCGAGGAACATGAGCGCCAATTAGAAGTGCTCGGGCAGTTTCAAAAAGATGTCGATTCTTTTGTTCAGAAACACCATTTTGCTGCGGTGTCCGAAGACAAATCATCTCATGGATAATTCCATGTTGTTGGAAGTAAGTCTGAAAGTCATGATTGAAAAATTCTCCACCATTGTCCGAACAAAGAATTTGGATTTGAGCATTACATTGAGTTTTCATCTGTTTGTGGAAGGACTAAAAACAAGAAAACACTTCATTTTTATTCTTCAGTAAATAAAGTCATGTCATCCGTGTACAATCATTTATGAATGTGACAAACTATCGAACACCAGAAGGAGCAGTGATAGGTGAAGGTCCCCAGACATCAGAGTGAATTAATGTAAATGGAGTAGTACACTTGTTCGCACTCAACGGGTAGGGCACGCGGTGACTCTTGGCCAAAATACAAGTATCACATATGAAGTCGGAGTCCTTGAAACCTGAGAATAAATCTGGTATAAGATGCTTCATATAACTAAAAGACGAATGTCCCAATTGACGGAGCCACAACCAGATTTGCTTTTGTTTGCTATCAAAGGGATGCGTCACACTGTTAGCCATGCCGGGACTGAAGTCATCTACATAATATAGCCCCCCTCTCTTAGTACCACGACCAAGAATCTCCTTAGTGTGAATATCCTGAAAAAAAACAAAAACTCGGGTAAATGAGTACACAACAATTCAATTGTTCAGTAAGCTGACTAACTGACAACAATTTATTGGATAAAGATGGAACAAGTAAAGTATTAGATAGTGAGAGAGAGGATGAGAGTGCAATAGTGCCATCCCCTGTCACAGGATAAGTAACTCCATTGGAATTTTCAATACAAGTTCGTCGAGGTTGTGTAGCATTCAGAAAATCATCAGAATCAAACGTCATATGATCAGTTGCACCGGAATCAATTATCCAGCTCTTGGAATTAATCTTATCAGAAGTATGGAATCCATAACCAGTACCATTATTGGTCGTATTACGTTGTCCTCGATCTTTAAGAGTAGCCCACCAATCGGGGTAGCCATGCAATTTAAAACAAGTCTCACGAGTGTGTCTCGGATTACCACAATATGTGCAATCTGATCCATGTGTCGGGGTCATGAGTCGAGAAGTCATAATCTGTGCAGCGGAAGATGCATAGGATACCGGTTTAGTAGGAATTCAAATTGGGATCTGAGCCTGAGTCAGGGCTGGAGTCGGAGTCGAAGTCGGGATCGGGGTCTAAATCAGAGATAAATTCGTGGTCAGGGTCGTCAAAATAGGATCCGGATTGGGTTCGGGGTCATCAAAATAGGATCTTGATTCAGGATCAGATTTGGGGCCAAAGTCTGCATCTGTAGGAGCTGAGCCATTTGGGCACTCAACTCGGCTATGGTTGGTTGAGAAAGAGAGAAGGAGTCGGTGGTGCGACCTCCATGATGGTTAAAAACATCAACCCCATAGCGGAGGCGGGGGTTTGAAACTAGAGTCAGCAATTCCAAGATCGCCGCTCTGATACCATGCTAAAATATAAGACTATGAGAGAATATTTGTTTGTGGAAATTTTCTGTGTATTCTTCTCCTTGTAGGAGGTCATATTTATAATACAACGAAACCTGAATGGGCAAGTAAATAATAAATTCCTAAATCTATTTACAGTAGGAAATCAGAAATTAAAGTAAATCAATTACAATTATAATAGGAATTCTTAGTGTGTAAGGAAAGTAAGTCAATATCCACAAATCACACCAACAACTTCAACTCAATTGGTATTATTTCCTTTGGCTTTTCTTTTGGTGGGGAGTTTCTTTATATTATCATCAAATGGAAACCAAATGTATGATATGGTAATGTTGTGGTTTGGATCCCAACCTGCAAGCCAAATCATGTCAGCTAACTGTAAGTAGATTTTAGCACAATAACTTGTCCAATTTTCTTAAACAGAATTATGAGTTCCTTTTGCTGGACAATTGACATTGAATTGCTTGCTTTTGTTGATATTTGTTTGATTAACATTTTGCTGTTTTCTTACACTCTCTCTCACAGGAAAAGTTTCTGCATGGGATTTGTCCTTGAACACTCTCAATTGGCATTCTCTCAACCAACATCAGCTGGAAAGGCTTTGGCATCCAATTATATTGGTGGTGGATATTTTTTGGTGTACAAAACCAACAATCTTAAAGGTCCAGATTCTATTTAAATAAATCTTCATTACAATTCACATGCTTGTTCAATTATAAAAGTACAAAATTAAACTTTTTCCCAATTTTTCATCTTTTTTTTTTTTTACGGAATCAAACCAAGGACCGAGAATGCAAGGGTAAATGCTCGGTCAAGCTAGATAAAAAAACAATGATTTCTCCCTCCTTGAACAGTTCAAAAACAGAATGAATAATTCATAATAATAAAACCAAATTACTTTTAATAGTGTATATTTAATGATTAGATAACACACAGAGAAGGCTACACATTGATATTTCCTTAGGCATTTGTTAAATGTTTTAGGGACCCCATGATGCCTTGGAGGCTGCAAACCTTGAGCATATTTGACAATTTAATGCTGAAAAGGGGAGAGGCCTGCGTAGACCACCAACATGGATTATGCTTTCGGTATGTGTGTATTTGACAACTTAGTAAGATTAATTTTAGGGAACGTAAGTACTAAATGCTGAATGTGTTTTGTGCATAATGTAAGGTGCTCCTAAACAGGCTGATGGAAAGACGTGTGGTTTTTGTGTGATGTGGTACATGAAGGAAATTTGTGAAGATTCAACCCTTGCATTTCAAACTAAGGTACTTATACAAATTATATACAGCTTCAGTTTTTTTGAGTCTGTTAAGGATTGGATGATTGGGTTTAGCTGAAATTCCAAATTTTTTTGATTCATTTGTTTGATGTTGTTCCTTTTCGGCTCTGGCAATGTTTCCAACTTTGAGGTGACTTTTTTTTTTTTTTTTAAAAAAATTTATATATATATTTTTTTATGGATGAATGTTAAATATAAAACCTTATTGTGCATTGCTTCTTGTTAAAGATTTTATATAGTTTTTCTTTAGCTTCTTGGTAAAGATTTTATATACTTTTTCTTAGTCTTATATGGTCTTTTAATTTCATTTCAGTATGTGAGAAGTGGGAAAAAGAATGCATTTTACACCCAAATGGAATTGGACGAGGTTCGAGATGAATGGGCATGTCATGTGCTAGAGGAGATTTGAGTTTGAACATTCTCCTTGTTTTTGTAGTATTTTACTTATTTATGTATGGATGATGTATGGATTTTGGTTTACTGGTAGAACTCATAAGTTTACATATATAGGGATGTTTTTATATGTTACAATGGCAATATATATGAAATGGATGAGATGCCTCTATATTTTGAGATAGAAACTAAGTAAAATATGATGTGAAATGTGGAAAATTGCTTACACTTTATTAGTAACAAGGATGTCTATTGTGTATAACAACCTCAGTTTTGCCATAACAACTGAAGTTAAAAATTAAAAACATCAGCACTCTCTGGGAATCGAAGCCTATAATCTGAAAGGTCAATAATATTTGTAGAAAGTCAAACTATTTGTTGGTTTTTCACTTCAGCATAAGTACAAAAAACAAATGCGTAAACCATAATTTGCAACAGCAGTGGCATATTTTCTGAAGTGGTAAGTCAGCACACGCTTTAGTATAAACAAAACCATTGATGCTATAAAGAGTATTTAGCATCAGTGCTGATATATTCCCTGATGCTATTAAAGGTTTAGGCATCGGAGGTCAACGCTCTCTTTGGCATATGGTAACAACTTAAGCATCGGTGATTAAGTGAAGAGCGAAGTCGTAAATCATCTTCAGCGACGGGGAATGTCCGAAGCGTATAACTATATCATATGCATCGATTCCCAATACTTCGATTCTTGCGTACCTTTAGCAACGGAGATTCTTCGAAGCTAAAGGTCAATTTTCGCATAGTGTCGAGATCTGGGTCTGAATCATAGACAAATTCGGGGTCGGGTTGTCATCGTCGTAGTCTGAGTCGGGGTCGTCATCGTAGTCGGGGTTGGAGTCATCAAAATAGGATCCTGATTCAGGATCGGGTTCGGGGTCGAAGTCTGCATCTATAGGAGCTGAGCCACCTGGACACTCAACTTGGCTATGGTTGGTTGAGAAAGAGAGGAGTAAGTGGTGCTACCTCTATGAGGGTTGAAAAAGTCATCAACCCCCACAGCGGCAGCAGGGGTTGGAAACTAGAGTCAGCAATTCCAAGATCGTCGCTCTGATACCATGCTAAAATATGAAAACTATGAGAGAATATTTGTTTGTGGAAATTTTCTGTCTATTATTCTCCTTGTAGGAGGTCATATTTATAATACAACGAAACCTGAATAGGCAAGTAAATAATAAATTCATGTTTCTATTTACAGTACGAAATCAGGAATTAAAGTAAATCAAATATAATTATAATAGAAATTTTTGGTGTGTAAGAAAAGAAAGTCAATGGTCTACAAATCATGCCAACAATAATAAGTCAACATTAGGGTAGATCTTTACAATTGTCAGAGGAGCAATTTCTTGGGCTTCAAAGAAACAAACATGTATAGCACATGCAACTATGGAATCTGAATTTATGGCATTGGCAGGAGCAGGTAAAGAAGCGGATGGCTTAGAAATATGTTATTAGAAATAAAGTTGTGGCCACAACTGATGTCATCCATTTCTTTATACTGTGATAGTGAGGCTACTTTGTCTAGAGCTTATAGTAAAGGTAGTGTCCTTTGAGAAAGTGACGTTGCATACTTTCAAATAAATTGAATGGATTCCTTCTATATTCTATAAATACTTCCTATTGTTAACAGAGCAAGATATCAGAAACCAATCCTAAATAGTTTCGTATTCTCTCTTCACTTCTACAATCATACAATTTCCTTATAGTAATTTCTAAGGGAATTCTTCGAGTTTATACTATTTGCAGGTTTAAGACTTTATTGTATCTTGGAAGTGGTTTGCCAAGAACCCATAGCAAACTCAATTGAGTGGAGGACAAATAACACTTTAAGAAAACAATTCAAATCTTACCTCAAAGTCTTTTCATATTTCAATTTTTACTCAACATCTAATTTGGTAAGTTTCACATCAAAGATTAGTTATAAGGCAGATCATCAACATCTTGGTTCGGGCACTCTGTTGGGACAAAAGATTAGTTAACGACAGCTGCATGGAAGCCGCGAAAGTGGACCAAATTACAGCTTATTAAGAAGAGTCTAATGCATATATGGATGCCACCGAAAAAAAAGAAGAGAAAAAAAAAAAGTCTAATAATGCGTGGATGCCAACCAAACTGAACGAACAACCAACAAATTAAGAAGAGGTTACAGCTAGTTTAGGCGCAACTAATTAACTAATTAATCCCTCAGTATCGAAACTTTGATTTCTATTCATTCCTCTTTAATTTGTGTTGTGTGATAACAATCACTTTTCTTTTCTAGTTTCATTGTCATAGTCTTTGTCTTTGTCTTTGATGAGAGTGGTGTTTCTAGCGATTTGGACGTCATCAAGGCAAAAGAAAGACGTCATGAGATAGCTAGGGAGGGCTGACAGAAACCCAGAATTCCTATTATCTAATTTGTAAATAGAGTTTGTAGCTCAAGTAGGTAAGAGCAGTTTCTTTTGCATTTGAGGTCTTTTGTTTGAATCCTCCAATTCTTTATCAACGCTTTTATAAAAAAGAATTGCAAATATAAGTATCGTACGTAATGAATGGTGCACTACGGGACAATGGCGGGATAGTAGAAGCAGATGTTACGAGGGTATGTTATAATAAAACGATAACACACGTGACTGGGGTGTGGAAGGCTGAGAATGCCTTGCTTTCAACTCTTCCTCTCTTCTTCACCCAACTAGGTCTCATTTGTTAACAATATAGTCTGGTATTGTGCAATCCAAGCAATTCTCAGAATTTTCCAGCTTTCATACACAGTTAACTTCCATTTCTGAACCAGACACACCATCCTATTTTAAACAAGCTCTTGGTCATCCAGCATGGAAACAAGCCATGACAGAAGAAATTCAAGCTCTTGATCAACAAGGAACCTGGACTCTTGTTCCTCCTCCTACAAATACAAATATTGTGGGCTGTAAATGGATTTTTAAGATCAAAAAGAATGCAGATGGCACTATCTCTCGCTATAAGGCCAGATTAGTTGCTCAGGGATTCAGTCAAGAATATGGATTGGATTATGAGGAAACCTTCAGTCCTGTGGTACGTCATACAATGGTGCGTCTCATACTTGGTCTAGCTGTCAATTTTCAGTGGGAATTACGGCAGCTGGATGTGAAAAATGCTTTTCTTCACGGTGAGCTTCAAGAAGAAGTGTTCATGAAGCAACCTCAAGGCTTTGTCGATTCTCAATATCCTAATCATGTGTGCAAGCTTCAAAAATCTCTCTACGGCCTGAAGCAAGCTCCTCGTGCATGGAATGCAAAATTCACAGGCTATTTACCTACCTTAGGGTTTTCAGTTTCACACTCTGATCCCAGCCTGTTTGTGAAGAAAACCGAATCTGCTGTTGTAATCCTATTACTCTATGTTGACGATATAATAATCACAGGTTCTGATTCTCCACTGGTGACATCTGTTATTCAAGCTCTTAGTGAAGTATTTGAGCTTAAAGATCTGGGAAAGCTCAAATATTTCCTTGGTCTTGAGGTGCAATACCATTCAGGAGGAAAAATATTTGTCAATCAAGCCAAATATGCTAGAGATCTCATCAAAAAGGCATCTATGGATACATGTAAGCCTTGTAGCACCCTGTTTGTGCAAATAATCTCACGGGAGAATATTCGCCCAAGATTCCTTCGTCTTCTCAGCCTCTCTTTCTCCCTGCAAAACAGATCGGAGTAAAAGACCATACCCGGGGGGTGTTGGCCAAAGGCCCTCCGATGCCTAAGTCAGTTCAATCGATCTTTAGAGAAACGATAGCTAAAATAGGGTACGGGATGTGTTTATAATATAAATCGGGCGGCCGGAGCCTTATGTAAAAGAGAGAAAGAGAGGAGGTGGCTAGGGTTTGAGAGGAATTTTCTGCAGAGATTTTAGTAGTAATTCTGACGTACCTCAACCATTGTGTGTGGCTATGCTTTTATAGTAGTCTTGGAGGGGTTTCTGAGGAATAATTCCGTAGATGGAAGGGAATTATTCCTCCCCTTTTTGGGATTGATTTGATTTAATTAGGGATTTGATTTATTAGGGTAAATCAAATCCCTAATTGTGGTAGGTATCAAATCAAATCCCGATTCAATTAGGTAGCTTCTCATTTAATTGGGGATCGTGGTAATTAACCAAATCAAATCTCGACCTAATTAGGTAATGTTCAATTTAATTGGATAATTCCCAATTAAATTGAGTAACTCCTAATTAGGTTGATTGACTCCCAATTTGGTCAAATAATCCCCAAATGGTAGGAATTATTTGACCTAGGGTTTGATTTAATTAGGTTCCCACAAATGCCCCCCAGCTTCTGCATGGCGCGTGGTGGCATGTAGGAGATATAATTTATCCGTTGGGCTGTCCAGCTGTAACTGGGCTTCCTTCGTGGACTTGGGCTCCTGCGTAGAGGAGGTGTTTGACTTGCCAATTTTATGAACTCCCAGGTTGGAAAGAATTTGCGATTCCTTGTAGGTCAAGGAATTTTTATCCTTATAAATGTAGGGCTCCTCCAATTTATTCTTCACATCCAAAATCCATTCTGATTTCATTAGTGAGAGAGAGTAAGCTTTTGGAGAATTTTTTCCGTTGTTCTTGAGTTCTTGTCTCCACCGCACACCCAAGGTAATTAGACTTGGGTTGTATATATATTTTTTTGTGTCTTTGTTCCGATTTTTGGCAGCTTGGATCATGCCTTCTAGTTGAAAGGGAGCTGAAAGGAGTGCATGTCTATGCCTTGAAACATGGCTGGCAGACTTGAGGCTGCACACTTTGGGTTCGCATTGGAGGTCTGGAGCTGCTGGGCCAGGAGCTGGAACAAGGTGGCGTGAGGCCCTGCACTGGAGCTGAACCGAAATTGGGCCAGCACGTCACTTGGGCTTGTGCTGGTGCTGGAGCATGCGGGCTGTAGCTGAGGCAAGGAGGCGCTGGGCTTGGCGCAAGGTGTGGGCTGCACGTGGAAGATCCAAGCCCAAGGCGCTAGGCTTTGGAGCAGCGACCTGGAGACACGCTGGGCCTTGCACGCGACGTGGGCTCGTGCCAGCCAGGAGGGCCTTGGGTGCTGGAGCTGGAGAACAGGGCTAGCTGGGATGTGCGCTAGGCTTCATGCGCGAGATGGGCCTCGTCCGCTGCTGGGCTACCTCCTTTCGACTTGGGCTGATCCAAACAGCTCAAACTCCTTTTTTTTTTTTTTTGTTTGCTGCTGCTGCTGCCCTTTTTTTTTTTTTTTTTTTTTTTTTTGTTTGCATTCTAACATGTAGAATTTTTTTCTTTTTGCAGCTACTTGTTGATCAACCATGTCTTCCGGAGATGGTAGCAAGGCTCCAAGTTCTCAGGTCCCTTTGTATTTATGGGGAGGCTCCATAGTGCAAAGCAAGAAGTTTGTGGCCAACTTGCATCGCGTCACGACTGATGCTCAGTTCCAAAAGTGGCGAGCTGCTTATGCGTCTGCCATTCCAGATGACGTGCGGGTTAAGCTATTGAAGTCTCGGAAGGACAACGAGCCTTTGGTGGATGCGAATGACCTTGATTCTAGGATCATCACCTTCCGTCCTTTTTACTTCTCCTTGGGCTTCAAATTCCCGCTGTCAAAGCTTTTCAAGGAGGTGTTCTGCGCCATGGGGTGTGCTCCGAGCCAGTGTACTCCAAATGCTTACCGGGCGATCATGTGCTTCGAGAATCTGAGTCGTTTCTTCATGTTGGAGCTGACGGTGCGAGAGTTCTTTTATTTCTTCGAAGTGAGGCACTTCGAGCAGTATGCCCAAGTTCGCGTTTACAAGGCCAAGCTGTTTAACAGTCTTAGTCAAGGGGACCACGCTTGGCATGACGACGTGTTGGAGGTCAGCGGACGGTGGGAAGGCGACGTCGGTGACGGCCCACTTGTTCCCATCACCTATTGCGATGGTATGTCTCTTTGCAATTTTTGATGCGCTCCTTTTATTCGAATTTCTTGAAGTGTGGCTGACTAACTTTTGTCTTCTACTTGCAGTGAGTGACATCAGCAAGCAATTGGAGCTTGGGCCGGACATGGCTAAGGTCCGTCGTGCTTTGAACATCCTTCTAAGGTTTCGCGAATGGCGCTGGCTGTTGAGTGAGTACCGGGAGGAAGACGGTGGTTTGCCTCCTGCCGAGGACGTCGAAAGGTGGAAGCAGAACGGTCCTGACCCTGATGATCTACTTGGCGGACAGGAAGAATGTTCTGCTAAATCTCTCTCAAAGAGAAAAGTTGCTGCCAAATCTTCAAGAGGTGAAGCTACTTCTTCGCATGCGAAGGATGGGTCTCCATCGAGGAAGAAACCAAGGCTTCCTTCTGCTGAGAAGACTCAAGTGGGGTCTGCTCCCTCATCATCTGCCAGGGTCAAGCATCTCGTGGGTGCAGATAGCACAAAGGTTGGTGGTATGCGCGGTATTCGGGGTGTTCTACCCAAGTCTCCTGCTGACACGCTCGACAACCATGATATGTTTCGTGAAACGACTCGTGCCCGACCTAGTTCTGTCGAGCGTCAAAGAGATGCAGACATTCCTCCTAGAAGTTCAAGTCGTCTGCATCGATCAAAAGATGGAGATCGAAATGGGAGGTCTGCTCATGATCCAGCATTATTGACTCCTTTGAAGATGAAGTTAGTGGAGGCTAAGAAGATGAGAGAGTCATCTGCCCAGGTTAAGGGTTCTTCCTCTGTGTCTGCAGTTGGTCCTAAGGTGAACAAGCCTAGCTCTGTAGGGGATGCATGCGTATCTGATCTGCTCAAGACGAACTTCCTATCAAATCCGTCGTCCTGTGCTGAGTTGGTCGATCACATCCGTCAGGCTGGCGATCTTGGCACTTTCTCGTGTCTTTCCTTGGAAAAACAAAGGGAAGCGTCTGATTCAAAAAGGACTGATTTTTGCTGCTGAGACTATTCGGAACTCATCTGATGTTGCCCCCTCTTCTGCCCAGCTCAGCGGGTTGGAGAAGAAGAATGCTGAATTGGCCAGCCAGCTTTCCGCCGAGTGGGCCCACTATGAGAAGAAGACGTCTGATTTGAGGGCGATGATATCTGGGCTAAAAAGCTCCCTTACCGAGAAGGATTCCGAGCTCAACTATTCCGCTGCTGATTTGGCTAGTCGAAAAGATGCCTTCTTTCGTCTTGAGCGTAAGAATGCGAACATCTCCCTTAGCTATGAAAAACTCCTGGCTAGATTTTATGCCTATCATAAGTCTGCTAAAGAATCCAAGTCTGAAGCCACCATAGATGCGTACAAGTTGGGCTACCTGCATTGCGCAAATGGGACTGATTCCTTGTATGCGATTGACGATGTAGACATCGAGATGCTCTGCCCCGACTCACCCCATATGGAAGGGGGAATTGAAGAGCAGGTATCCGGAGAGGATGAAGCAGAGGTAGACGCAGTAGACGAGATGATGGCAGATGTCACGGTTCAGGCAGATGGAGTTGCTGAAGACGTAGCTAGTCAGGTGGATGCCGAAGAGGCTGCAGCTTAAAAGTCTTCTGCTGGCGTCTCCAAGTAGACGAAGACTCTTTTTTGTTTCTTTTCAGCTTTTGTAGTTTGCTTTTTTGTTTAGAATAATTGGTCTTATTTGACCATCTTTGTTTTATTAAACTTGGCCGGTTGGTCTGTTTGTTATGGAAATTTCAGTTGCATTTTCCAACTTCAACTTACATATTTGACTTGTGAACTGCTTGAGTAACCAGCCTATGTTTTGATTGCACGTCCTCCTTTAGAGATTTGTGAGTACCAGGGTCCCCTTTTGAAGGACTCCGGGCATGCACTGCATATCCCATAGGATGATTCCCCTTAGGAAGTTGGCGAGCACCAGGGTCCCTCTTGAGAGACTCCGGGTGTGTTCTGCACATCTCTAGGATGATTTTCCTTAGGAAGTTGGCGAGTACCAGGGTCCCTCTTGAGAGACTCCGGGTGTATTTTGCACATCCCGTAGGATGATTCCCCTTAGGGAGTTGGCCAGCACCAGGGTCCCCCTTGAGAGACTCCGGGTGTATTCTGCACATCCCATAGGATGATTCCCCTTAGGGAGTTGGCAAGCACCAGGGTCCCCCTTGAGAGACTCCGGGTGTGTTCTGCACATCTCGTAGGATGATTCCCCTTAGGAAGTTGGCAAGCACCAGGGTCCCCCTTGAGAGACTCCGGGTGTATTCTATACATCCCGTAGGATGCCTTGGTCGTCGCCTTGCGTCTCCTGTCGGACGCTACTTATGGGCAACTACATGATTATCCTGCCTCCCTTAGGAAACGGATAGGAACCTGGATATTTCCCGCAGGAAGCATGGCGACCCCCTTTTAAGAAACTCCTGACGCACCCTGCGTCTCCCTTATGACGCTTTTTTAGCGGGTTACGTCTCCAAACGGACGGGTTTTGTCGTCACCCTGCGTCTCCCTTAGGACGCTCCTTATGGGCAACTGTGTGACTATCCTGCCTCCCTTAGGAAACGGATAGGAACCTGGATATTTCCCGCAGGAAGCATGGCGACCCCCTTTTAAGAAACTCCTGGCGCACCCTGCGTCTCCCTTAGGATGCTTTTTTAGCGGGCTACGTCTCCAAACGGACGCGTTTTGTCGTCACCCTGCGTCTCCCTTAGGACGCTCCTTATGGGCAACTGTGTGACCATCCTGCCTCCCTTAGGAAACGGATAGGAACCTGGATATCTCCCTTAGGAAATTCCTGGCGCACCCTGCGTCTCCCTTAGGACGCTTTTTTAGCGGGCTACGTCTCCAAACGGACGCGTTTTGTCGTCACCCTGCGTCTCCCTTAGGACGCTCCTTATAGGTAACTGTGTGACTATCCTGCCTCCCTTAGGAAACGGATAGGAACCTGGATATCTCCCTTAGGAAATTTCTGGCGTACCCTGCGTCTCCCGAAGGACGCTGCTTATGGGCAAATGTTGTGTTTCGTGGGCAGATGAGACATTTTGGAATGAGAAACTGAACTTATATTGATATTCATAAGATTACAGTCCTTTATTCGAAAATCGAAACAACTTGGTACAAAACTTAGAACTTCTGGCAGCCATGAAGAGGTGCTATGGATAATACTTTCGAAGATGGTGAGCATTCCATTGTTGTGGTATTTCCTTCCCCTCTATAGTGTCGAGTGTGTAGCTTCCTCTGCCCCCAGACCGGCTGATCATGTAAGGACCCTCCCAGTTAGGATTCATCTTTTTTGACCCTTGCCTCGGTGCAGTAATGAAAGCCTTTCTTAGCACGAGGTCGCCTGGTTGAAACTGTCTGACCTTAGCTCTCTTGTCGTAGTAAGACTTCAACTGCTGCTGATAGGAGGCGACCCGGATAATGGTCTTCTCACGTTCGCCTTCAAGTAAGTCGAGGTTGAGCCTTATTTGCTCGGAGTTCTGATCAACACTGCCCACTTCCAAGCTTATGGAGGGGACAGAGATGTGAGGTGATATGATCGCTTCTGTTCCATAGGCGAGGGAGAATGGGGTTTCACCAGTCGATCTTCGTTTGGTGGTGCGATAAGCCCATAGTACTCCGGGGAGTTCATCCACCCATTTTCCTTCGGCGCCTTCCAGCCTTTTCTTCAAGCAGTCCAATATGACTTTGTTGGATGCCTCAGCTTGTCCATTTCCTTGTGGATACCTCGGGGTGGACAAGTGCTGCTTGATCTTGTATTTCGCAAAAAAGGCGGTGATCTTCTTGCCAATGAACTGTGAGCCATTGTTGGTAACCAGCGACTGTGGGCAGCCAAACCGGCATATGATGTTTTTCCAGATGAATCGCTACATATCGGCTTCTTTAGTAGAGGATAGAGCTTCGGCCTCGATCCATTTAGTAAAGTAGTCGGTGGCGACGATCATCATTTCTTTCTTGGCGGGCGCTGGTGGCAAGGGACCCACTAAGTCGATGGCCCATTGCATAAACGGCCATGGACTGTTTTGCGGATGATAGACTTCGGCAGGCAGATTAGGAATCGGCTTGTATCACTGACAGCGATCACACTTCTTGACATATTCAGAGGAGTCGTGACGCATGGTAGGCCAGAAGTAGCCTATGTTTAGAGCTTTCTGGGCGAGCGACCTGCCCCCAGAGTGGTTGCCACACTCACCGTCGTGAATTTTGCAGAGAACCTCAAGTGTCTGAGGGTACTTTATACAGGTGAGATGAGGGCCAGAGTACGATCTGCGGATGAGCTTGTTGCCGTGCATGTAGTATCTCGCGGCCTTCTGCTGGACCTTTCTAGCTTCAGACTTGTCCGTTGGCAGGTTTCCATTCGTCAAATAGTCGATGATGGGGTCTTGCCAACTGGGGTCCTCGTCAATCTGCATGGTATCAATTAGCTCTATTTCTTCAATGCTTGGTCGGTCAAGGTGTTCGACCGGGATGGAGCGTCTGAACTGGGTATCCAGCGCTGATCCTAGGCTTGCCAGTGCGTCTGCATGAGTGTTCTCTGCCCGGGGCACTTGTTGGATGGTGAAGGTGGGAAATGCCTTCAACAGCTCTTGGACTTTGTCAAGGTACAAGATCATCCTTGGGTGCTTTGCCATGTATTCACCTGAGGCTTGATTCGTGATCAATTGTGAGTCTGAGTAGATGGCTAGCTTTTTGATTGCGAGCTCTTTTGCCAAGCGTAGGCCGGCGAGCAATGCCTCATATTCTGCCTCGTTGTTCGAGGCCGGGAAGCCAAGCGTAATAGCTTGCTCCAACAGGGTTCCATCCGGGGTGGTGATGTCGACCCCTACTCCAGCTCTTTTTTGGTTCGACGCTCCGTCTACGCGCAACTGCCACATGTCTCTGGGTTGGCTAGGTTCTGCGGAGGTCCCGTCTGCTTTTGAACTTTCCTTCTTTTGGTTGACCAACTTCTCTTTTTCGGCTGACGGGGTGAATTCTACGACGAAGTCTGCTAAAGCCTGGGCTTTTATTGCAGTTTTTGGCCGATAGAGGAGGTCATATTGGCTTAGCTCTATAGCCCACTTCATGAGTCGCTGAGAAGCATCAGGGCTGTGGAGGATTGATCTCAAAGGAAAGTCGGTCATGACGATGACTCGATGAGCTTGGTAGTAGGGTCGCAGCTTTCTCGTAGAAACTATAAGAGCCAAAATAAGTTTCTCCAACTTCGGGTAGCGAGTTTCTGCATCAAGGAGAGCTTTTGACATGTAGAATACCGGATGTTGGGCCCCCAGCTCTTCTCGGATGAGAGCTGAACTGATAGCTGAGTTGGACACTGCCAGGTATACAAACAAGTCCTCACCAGGGACTAGTTTTGAGAGCAGAGGAGGTGAGGCGAGATAAGTCTTCAGACTCTGGAAAGCTACTTCGCACTCCTCGTCCCATTTGTCTCTTTGTCCTTTCTTCAAAGCTTTGAAGAATGGTCTGCACTTGTCAGTTGATCTCGAGAGGAATCGGTTGAGGGCCGCTGCTTTGCCCGCCAGACTTTGTATTTCCTTCACTGTGGAGGGCGATTTCATCTCGAGAATGGCTTTGATTTGGCGTGGGTGTGCCTCGATACCTCGTTGCGTGACTAGGTATCCCAAGAATCGGCCGGAGGATACACCAAACGTGCATTTACTTGGATTCAACTTCATGCGATATTGGCGGAGCAAGCTGAATGACTCAGCAAGATTTCCAATGTGATCTGCACGTTTTGGGGCTTTGACCAGCATGTCATCTACGTAGACCTCCATAGTTTTGCCGATCTGCTCCTTCAAGATTTTATTTACAAGCCTTTGATAGGTTGCTCCGGCGTTCTTCAGCCCAAAGGGCATGACCTTGTAGCAGTAGGTCCCTCTCTCGATGATGAAAGAAGTTTTCGCCTTGTCATCCTCGTGCATCAGGATTTGGTTATAGCCGGAGTAGGCGTCCATGAAGCTGAGCAGCTGATTGCCAGAAGTGGAATCCACGAGTTGGTCGATTCTCGGCAATGGGAAGTTGTCTTTAGGGCATGCCTTGTTGAGGTATGTATAATCAACGCAAACTCTCCATTTGCCCTTTTCTTGTTTTGCCACCAAGACAACGTTGGCAAGCCATTCTGAGTAGGAGACCTCTTCGATGAAGCCGGCAGCTAGGAGTTTGTCAATCTCGGCTTCGATGATAGCGACTCGCTCGGGTGCGAAGTTGCGTCTCTTCTGCGACACTGGCTTGCACGCGGGGTTGACGTGGAGTCGATGACAGATTATGTTTGGGTCGATGCCAGGCATGTCTGATGGCGACCATGCGAACATGTCTTTGTTGCTCTGGAGGAATGTGGTAAGCTCCACCTTCTCTTCTGGGCTTAAGCGCGAGCCGATCCGCGCTTTCCTGTCTGGCTGGTCAGGATCCAAGGGTATTAACTCGACGTCCTCCTCGGGTTTCCATCCTTCTTCCGGAAAGACCTCTGGACGGATTTCCTCGGCTTGGTCCTGACGCTTTGATTGCTATAAGATAGCAAGATTCGGTTGCTCTACCTTCTCCAGATCTGCCTGGCTCACAGGGAGAAACTGAGCTTGTTTGCCTTTCTTCAGCCCTTGGGGGAGCATTTCCTCACCATTGCTTGATCGTTGTTGATTTGGCCGACACCGCCCCCAGGGATTGGGTACCGAATTTTCTGATGTGTGGCGGAGGTGATGGCATTGATCTTGCCAATCCATGGTCTGCCTAGGATGCCGTTGTAGGGTGAGACCTCATTAATGACCATGAATGTTTGCAGGCTGATCACAGGGGGGGAGTAGACGTCGAGGTCTATCGTGCCCACGGTAACCGTTGTTGCACCATTAAAGCCAGTCAGCGATCTAGCTAACTTGTTGATCTTTGTCTCCAAGCCCATCTATTGGACGACCGCCAGTTGTAGGATATTGGCTGCGCTGCCCTCATCTGCATGGATTCGGTCGACCATGGCCTGAGCGATTTGAATGCTGATGACAAGGGCGTCGTTATGTGGCATGTCGAGGACGATCAGATCTTTCTTTTGGAAGCCGATCACAGGATCGTCTTCTGCTAGTGGAAGGTCGGTCGAGACTTGGGAGATCACAGTGGCCTGTTTGATCTTCCTCTTCTTTTCCTTGCTGGTCAGCCCAGACTCCTCGGAGTCGGCTAGGATTGTGTTAATCCTTACGACCTTCTGAGGCGGCTCCTTGGCGGTGTCTCGATCTTCAATCCGTTGGATGGCCTGCTTCGCAATGAATTCAGTGCAGTGGCCTTCTCTCACGAGTTCTTCAAGATGCGCTTTCCAAGCAAAGCAGTTGTTCGTCGTGTGTCCGTGCGTCCCATGGAAGGCACAGTATTTACTAGTGTCCCTTTTGTCCGGATCTCCCTTCAAGGGTGGTGGTCTTCTTACCCAAGGTTTGTTCTTCACTTGGGCTAAGATTTGACGTATGGGGATGGTGAACTTGGTGTAGTTCTCTCCTGTCGTAGCCTCCCTTTGTGGGTGCGACCTGCCCTTGTCTTTGTTTCGGTTGTTGAATCCGTCGCCTTTTTGGCCTGCCCGCTTAGTTGGCTGATCTTCCTGCTTTGTAGACTTCTTTGTGGCGATTCGATCGTCATCCCAGAGCGCGTAGCGTTCCGCAGTCGCGTAGACCTCTGCCAGAGTCTGGCTGGGAGTGATAGTCAGCTCGCGGTACAAGTCATGCTCAGTTGGAAGACCTTTCTTGAAAGCGAAGGAAGCGATTCGGTCGTCACATCCTACAATGTTCGCCTTTTCTGCCTTGAATCTCTTGATGTAATCTCGAAGGGATTCGTCAGACTTCTTGCGCAGGTTGTACAGGTGATCAGGGTTCTTCTTGATTGTCCGGTAAGAGGTGTATTCTTTGGTGAAGACATAAGCTAGCTCCTTGAAGCTGCTGATCGACCTGGGTGGTAGGGTGTGGAACCAGTCTTGGGCTGCTCCTCGCAAGGTTATCGTAAATACCTTGCACATTAGCGCGTCGTCAGCCTGGTGGAGGATCATAACACTTTTGAAGTGTTTTAAGTGGCTCTCGGGATCAGAATCCCCTTTGAAGTGTATGAACGAGGGTGTTAAGAATCGCTTCGGGTGAGCGGCCTGCTCGATATCGAGGGTGAAAGGCATTGAGCTCACCTGGTCCATCTCCTTACGTAGTGAATCCTCGAAGTTTCCTCCGGTCTTCAAGTCTCGAAGTCGGTCGTTCACGAGCTTCTCAACGTCTTCTGCGCACATTGCTGGTCGGTTACGTTGGCGACCTCCACGATATTGATTGACTTCCTCGTTGTCCTCCGAGGGTCGACCTTCTCGCCTGGGCTGCCTAGTTGGAGTGTTGGTGGACTGCGCCTGCGAGAGATTCTCTGTAGCTTGTCGACGAGAATTGGTTCTCCGAGAGTGAGTAACGGAGCGTCTTTCCTCATGGTCCTCATTGTGAGGGTTGTCCAACTGGCCTCCCTGGGGGCCTAGCCTTTCGAGAGTGCTTCTCTGTGAGTTGACAGCTGAGCGCCTTTCTTCGCGATCCTCGTTGCGATGGTTGTTTGGCTGACCTCCTTGGGGGCCTAGCCTTTGATGTACATCTCCCTGCGGGCCCAAGCGGGCACGGACATCGAGTCGTCTGTCGGCGCCTTCGTCCATCCTTCTCTCCTCGCCTGGTTGTCCAAGGCCAAGGTTTTGAGCAAAGCCTATTTGGTTGATGAGCTGCCTCATTAGATCACTTTGGTCGTCCATTCTCTGAGCTAGCTGGTCGACTCTTAGATTAAGGTCTGCTTGACTTCGTGGATCGGGAGGAGAGAAGTGTGTGGAGCCCAACTGCACACGGGCTAGGTTTTCATTGGAGGTGTATGCAGAAACGTGCGTCGCTCGTGGAGGCAATGGAGGGAATGCTTGGAGTTGTTCCAAGACCGGCCCTAGGTCGGCGGTGGTAACGAGTCCACCTTGATTGGAAGTTCCACCATGTTCGGCGGCGGTGGCCAGTGCGGTGCTGAGAGGTGGCGGTGCCACCATGTCGATCGCGAGATCATGGATGGAGTGGCTTTGGGTCGTCACGGATCTAGCCATCGCGGCGGCTTTGCCTCTCGTGTTCATGCTTCCAACCATAGTTGTTTGGAAGGCTTCGGTGGATTGGAATATAGGAGGAACGAATTCCTTGAGCACGCGTTAAGTATACCTCCTGCTCTCAATGAAAGCACCAATTTGTTTGTGCAAATAATCTCACGGGAGAATATTCGCCCAAGATTCCTTCGTCTTCTCCGCCTCTCTTTCTCCCTGCAAAACAGATCGGAGTAAAAGACCACACCCGGGGGGTGTTGGCCAAAGGCCCTCCGATGCCTAAGTCAGTTCAATCGATCTTTAGAGAAACGATAGCTAAAATAGGGTACGGGATGTGTTTATAATATAAATCGGGCGGCCGGAGCCTTATGTAAAAGAGAGAAAGAGAGGAGGTGGCTAGGGTTTGAGAGGAATTTTCTGCAGAGATTTTAGTAGTAATTCTGACGTACCTCAACCATTGTGTGTGGCTATGCTTTTATAGTAGTCTTGGAAGCTAGGGTTTCTGAGGAATAATTCCGTAGATGGAAGGGAATTATTCCTCCCCTTTTTGGGATTGATTTGATTTAATTAGGGATTTGATTTATTAGGGTAAATCAAATCCCTAATTGTGGTAGGTATCAAATCAAATCCCGATTCAATTAGGTAGCTTCTCATTTAATTGGGGATCGTGGTAATTAACCAAATCAAATCTCGACCTAATTAGGTAATGTTCAATTTAATTGGATAATTCCCAATTAAATTGAGTAACTCCTAATTAGGTTGATTGACTCCCAATTTGGTCAAATAATCCCCAAATGGTAGGAATTATTTGACCTAGGGTTTGATTTAATTAGGTTCCCACACACCCCTTCTAAACCTCACCATCAGGTTTTAAAAGATGAAGGTACTCCTCTTCCAAATCCCACATTCTTTCGAAGCATTGTAGGTGCTCTGCAATACTTGACGTTCACAAGACCAGACATTGCTTTTGCTGTCAACACAGTCTGTCAGTTTATGCATAGTCCTACAGATGTTCACCTTAGCCTAGTTAAACGTATTATCAGGTACTTGCAAGGCACATTGCAGTTTGGTGTCACGTTTTCTCCAGGATCCATGGTCTTATCTGGATATTGTGATGCCGATTGGGCTGGTGATCCCAATACACGCAGATCCACCACAGGATATGTTGTTTTCCTCGGTTCCAATCCGATCTCTTGGTCCTCCAAGAAGCAAGCTTCTGTTTCTCGCAGCTCTACAGAAGCAGAATATCGAGCACTTGCTCACTGTGCTGCAGATATATCATGGATACGACAAGTCTTGTGCGATTTGCATATGATAGTTCCTGAAGCTCCTCTCCTACACAGTGACAACTTGTCTGCTTTAGCTCTCAGTGCAAACCCTGTTTTTCATTCTCGCATCAAACACCTGGATGTGGATTTTCACTTCATTAGAGAGCGTGTTCAAAGTAAAGATCTCATCGTCCAATATGTTCCCACAGATGAACAGGTTGCGGATATTTTGACAAAAGGCCTTCATAGTCCAATATTCATCAAACATTACTCCAATCTCAGCCTTGGCTCTCCCCCAGCTGAGCTTGAGGTGGGGTGTTAACAATATAGATGTTGAGGTGTGCAAACTGAGCTATGAGCTGGAGAGTGGTCACGTGCTTCTCAGTGTATAACTCGTGATTGTTAGTTAGGCTACTTAGAGGAGGTTTGTCAGCTATATAAACATTAGATTAAGCATTGCTTAAGTTTAGTGAGAATTGTAACTGCTTTTCATAACAGAAAAATACAGATCTCATTTCTCTCTCTCTCTCTCTCTCTCTCTCTCTCTCTCTCTCTCTCTCTCTCTCTCTCTCTCTCTCTCTCTCTCTCTCTCTCTCTCTCTCTCTCTCTCTCTCTCTCTCTCTCTCTCTCTCTCTCTCTCTCTCTCTCTGTGTCAAACACCCAAACCTAACTTGCTTTCCTCCATGGTTAACATCATTATGTTTATATGCCACCTTCTCAAGCTTCTCCTTGCACCTTTGCACCAACCTCGCGTCGTTGCTTGCATTATTGTAAGTAAGCTGTAATTCTATTCTATATCTCTATGCTCTATGCTCTATGCTTTATTATCAGAATTTTATAGCGAGAGACAAACGATTACCTGGTGAAACACGAATTTTCATTGAGAATATCACATCTATACATATAATATTGATATTTTAATGACAAAGACAAATAATAATACATTGGCACGCACATTGCAGGGTGGCATAATTTTGGGTCCATCTTATGTCCAGAAAACCCAGTTCTCTCGCAAATACCTATTTCCAGTCAAAAGCACATTGACCATAGAGACAATAGCCAACTTGGGGTTGATATACTACATGTTCCTCCAGGGCTTAGAGGTCGATTTCAAGCCAATTTTGCAGGCCAGAAAAAAAGTTTGGAGCATTGCCACTGCTGGAATTCTGGTTCCCCTCCCTCTTGGCTATCTCCTGCATAAAACCCTAACACCCAACTCTCGCCCACTAAAGGCTACCACTTATGGTCCTTTCTTCGGGGGCATCACCCTTACCACCACCAACTTCGCCGAACTTGCCCGAGTACTTGCCAATGCCAAGCTACTGCACAGTGACGTTGGCCGGACCGCCCTCTCCGTAAGCGTCATCAACGACCTTATGTCTTCAGTTCTTCTTGTCATCACGGTGGCCACAATCAGCGATGGCAAACTTTACACAGTGTTGTCCACTTTCACATTGATCATATTCTGTGTATACGGGCTTCGTCCAGCGCTGTCGTGGATGGTTCGCAACACGAGCTTTTTTGAAGAAAAGTACGACATGGACAGCCAAATATGCTTTATCATGGCCGGGGTTCTACTGTTTGGGTTCATTAGTGATGCGTTCGGGTCACACTCCATTCTTGGGGCCTTCATGTTGGGAGCCATTTTGCCCAAGGGAGAGCTCAAAACTGCAATCACCGAAAAGGTTGAGGACTTTGTGTCAAAAATCTTGTTGCCCCTCTTCTTTTTGATTCTTGGGATGAGAACGCATGTCGTTGTTGTCTTTCGCAGTACAAGCCTGCTAATTGTCATGTCAATTGTTGCCCTGGCTTTCCTCGCTAAATTTGTTGTGACTTTCGTCGCTGCCATCATCAACAAAATGTCGGTGAGGGACAGTTTGGCTTTCGGACTAGTCATGAACACCAAAGGCGTGCTGGCTATAATAATCCTCAATTCTGGGCGGGACTTACATGTATGTATATACTATTATGTACAACTATTTCATTATTGCATGTGCAGCTGCCTCTTCCACACCCACATACACACAATATTCCATGATTAATTAATCAAGTTAGGGATAATATTGGTGGTGCTGGTAATGGACCGCTGGCCCGTCTCTTCGAAATTTAACACAATGGTACCAAGTGTTCTCCTAAATAATAGTACACATATAGATTACATCTAAGAAATATATATCTTAAAACCATGTGTTAAATTCCTGATTTTATATTGTTTTAATTGGCAAATATATATATATATGTTGTAAATAATATTGGTGAAGCCCACATAAAGAGAAATGATGGAAGAAAAATGATGGTGTTAGAAAAGAAGGAAGATTAGTCAAAAGATGAAATTATAATGTTGGGGAGAAATCATTATGTCTCCATTAGAAGCCTTTTACTTTGCCTATAAATAGGATTGCTCATTCACTTGTAAAACACACCAAAATGAAGAGAAGAAAGAGTGAGGAAAGAAAGAAAGGAAGAGAAGGAAGAAAGAGGGTGAGTAAGTAGAGAGAAAAATAGAGTAGAGAGAAATTTCTCCAAGAGAGAAAAATTAGTGAGCCTCATATATCGTAAACACTAAAGTTGTAGCACTATTATTTTATATAGTGGAAAAATTACTACTGCTGCTCTCCGGGGACGTAGGCATAGCCGAACCTCGTTAAATACTGTGTCTCATCTACTTTACATGCAGCTCAATATTCGCACTTATCTCAGTTATTTTACAACACGTTATCAGCACGAGAAGCTCTCAGGTATAATTTTTGTGCTACACTATTATTTATACTACTAACCATTGTATAATATATATATATATATATATGAAAAGTTGATGGTAATATAATATGCTATATCTATTCACTTTTCTATTACTAACCACTAACAAAAATGGACCCTTGGTAATACTAAACATATTATCAGTGGGAGACCGTTACTAATACTAACATTTTTTTTATTTTATTCGGTGGTGGTTTTAACCCCTTATTTATTTTAATTACTGTATGGTGTAGTTTTATTACCCATACGACAATATTTATTTAAAAGGGTGGCGCGGGTTTATCGTCCACGCCTTTCTTTTTATTTAAAAGTATGATGTGGAATTAACCCTCATACTTTATGAATTTACTTTACCGCACATTTAATTTTATTTAAGATATGGTGCAGAATTAACGTCCATATAGCAAGCAATTTATTTTACCGCACATTTAATTTTATTTAAGATATGGTGCAGAATTAACGTCCATATAGCAAGCAATTTATTGTATCGCACATTTACTTTTACTTAAAGTATGATGAGGAATTAACCCTCATACTTTATGAATTTACTTTACCGCACATTTACTTTTATTTAACGTATGGTGCGGGTTTATCGTCCATACAAGCAATTCATTTACCAATAATTTAATTTACAAGCAATTTATTTTATGGATTAATTGTGTGGTATGATGAGTTTTTTTACAAGGATACAGATCAGAACCAGAAGTTTCTTGATCCTCATCATACAACTACATCAGGACTTGAAGATCCTTGATGATGATATTGATATGAGAGCTGGCAGTCTCTCCAGTACTATATTTGTAAACATGTGATCGGACTTGAGGGTCCTTGATTCTTGATATGTAAATAAGGACCTGGGGTTCCTTAAATGATGTAACAGTATTATATTGGTTAATAGTGCCGTACACATGAAAATAACTGTATTGGCAAATGTACTGTACACATAAATAGTGCCGTATACATGAATAGTGATGTATGCATAAATATTTACCATTTTGGGTAAACTGTCACTATTTAAAAGGGAACCTGCAGTTCCTTAAACTCATGGATGAGCAATTAAATGAGATGACAGAAGTTCCTCAAGATATGGACAATTATGTAAGGGCTTGAAGTCCAGAAATATGTACAGAAAATTGTAAAAATGTCCATACCATGAGAATATGTGATTTTGGCTTGAGGTTCAAAATCTAACAGTGTTGAGAACCTGAAGTTCCAACAATTAAATGGACAACCCTTGAGGTATTACTGCAAATTGTGGTACACCACATATTTCTTTGGCATAAGAGAATGATGAATTTAATAAAGTTCGATTATGTTATAATCGACACCTCAAGGAAGAAATATATTTTGTGAATTCCGGTTGTTAAGAATACACCGTGAAATGGATAATATCAGTATAAACCTTAAATGATGAATTGAGGCTCCCCACATATTTTGATATATCTGGGCCGGAAGCACATGGATTCAAATATATGAGAAATCCCGAATTTGAGGTTGTGGGTATATAGTAGTTAATGCTCTTCACTACTATATTGCGATATTATCGTGGCTTTTACTCAATTCATATTTCATGTCCATTTGAAAAAGGGCGAATAAATTCTGAGTTTGTGTTTAGCCCAGGCCAAAAGTTTCGAGCTCCCATACTTTGAAATATGAAATTTGGGAGAGTCAATGTGGTTATTTGAACCTATAAGGCACAAGGTTCCAAACCATCATTTTGAAAAGACATATAAATCACAGGTGTAAGTTTAAGAATGTGTGCAATTATTATAACAGGAACATACAACAGATAGATTTTTTCCACCTGCAATGAAGGTACAGGCCCTGTAAAATCTATAAAATTACATTATGTTCTGGAAGCCTCTGAAGGAAGAGGACGACGCCTCTTAAGCTTAGCCATGAGCCTCTCGTGGTCTCCCAAAATTCTTTCATTAGAGACCTGCAGCATGTCTAGCCTTCTCAGTGTATCAACAGAGTACGAACTCACCAGTTTCAACAAGACATTATTCTCTCCTTTAAGTTTCTCAACCTCCTGTTGAGACTCATGAAGCATCCTTTGAAGAGACGCATTTTCAGTTGTTAGCTTCTGAACCTCGTTTGCTCTAGCACGCAAACGATCAGCCATGTTAGAAACAGAAGCAGCACTCTGAATGCTAGAAGCCATTGAGTCATCAATAGCCTCTTCCTCAGACCTCCCTGTTAACAGCATTTCATCCATTGGAGTAATGAAATTCCTAGCTACTATGACAGCAGTAGCATCATTCATCATCACAGAATCATTAACTGTGAGATGACGATTTTGGGATACAAAGAAGGGACGCCAAACTTTGGCGTCACTGGTTGTTGTGGGAGCATCATTTAAATTGAAATAATTTGGGCTGGAAGAAGAGGAAGCCATTTTTAAGAAGGTTTCGAAGAAAGTCTTAGAAAAACTAAAGTTTCAGAAAATGAAGGAAGTTGAGTTGAAACGCAGTTGTTCCAATCAAGTCTTGCAAAGGCAATATCTATAGGAGGAAATATGGCTACAGTTTTCAGGATCCCAATATTATCTCAGATCCCCATATTCTCCTTTTCTTTTCCAGATTCCAAAACTTCACGCGGCCTCCATTAATGTTTGTCGGCACTTTCGGCGTTTTCCAAGTATTATTTTCGTCAAAGCTGATCTTGCTTTGCGGATTTCACGGAGCTACTTTTTCAAAAGTGCCTCGAGAATCTCGCAATTTTCCTATGGTTAATTTGAAATTCACCAGTTCTACCTATTCCTCTTATTTATGTATAAATGTGTTACTAACGAAATTTTCTTTGCAAAAGACATCCAGTTTTCTCCATACCTAGTGATGCGATATCTACTTATTTTTCTTATCAGTGAGCACTCAATATGCCCGAGAAGCAAGACTATCTCTGATCATCCATTCAGGAAGCGAGACTATCCCTGATCACGTTTCCGCTACATAAGGAAACTGTGAAGGCGATCTTATGCTCTAATCTCCGGAAGTCCTTCTAGACTAGGAGAAATGAGAGCTTATTGTCTGCTCCCACCAGCTTCCTTCCCTGATTGCTTACCTTATCTTGCAATCAATATCACAATTTTTTTGCATTTTTTCTCTTTTTGTAACTCTCTGTTCATAAGAGATTTTATTTCTTTAGAATGAACATCTGAAGTAAGAATCCATGAAGTGATCCTAACTCTGAGGGTTATTTGTTTTTGACAGAGAAAAGAGTTGTGATTTTGCTCTTGCAGGATATAACTAGATCATCAAGTGCTACATTATATTTACTGGGCCGATACGAGCTTGAATGATACTTGAGAAAAGTTTCTCCCACCTAAGGATGTAAGCAATACTTGTGTTATTTTATGCTTATATACTTATTTGATATTTTATCTTGAAAGGTAACCAAATGGGGAGATAAGTCCGTTCCAAAAGAATGGCTTGTATGTATCCATGAATTATTAATGCAAATTTTACAGATTGCAAGTTGGATACATTGATAATACACTGCACAGATTAAAGTCCCATAAGAACAGAATATGGGTATAGCAGTGATCAATATGATGCACGTCTGTTGCGTAGCAAATGATATGGATTGAAGTCCCAAAAGGACAATCCTTCAACATGTCAATATTGATATTGTGCACGCCTAATGCGTAGCAAATTATATGGGTTAAAGTCCCATAATATGGGTAAAGTCCCATAAATTAATTGACATGTATGTATTAATCTGTGGCATGCCTGCAGCATGACAGATAGATGGGTTCTAAATGTTCCAACTCCCTAAATAGGAGATTTTCCACGCCCTATGTAAAATAACGCTCCGTTGGAGGTTATAATCCACATTCTCACATAATAAAAGCCCCATGAAGTGGCTTGGGTACCCAAAAGTAAAGAAATGCTTATAATTGATGCATGCACAAGCAAATGAGAATGATGGGATCATGAATTGATGAATGACAAATTTTAATTTTGGAGTAGCTACTCAAATCATCAATGGGCTGTGTTGATTGGAACCACGTTCAATTATTAAATGTCGACAATATCATTGGCCAAAATGGAATGAGGTAATTCCATTATAGATGAGAATGAACGTGAAAGAACAAACCCACAGTACGAACCCCAAAAGATGTTAATACTGAAAGTTATACTTGGGTGTTCGGAATAAAGGGAATATACCTACTTTGTATGACACAATGTTCCTGGCATAAACAAGGAATGTTGGGTTTTTCCATATTTACAAATTCAATTGTGCCCCCTTACCGCACAATTACGGAGACCAACATGTTATCTTTAAGGGTTATTAAATGCACGGAGCATATCGCCTGAAGCGATTCCCTAAAGATGTATAAATAGCTGGGTAAAAGCTATATAATGTGTCATAAAGCTTAATCCCTTTAAACAAAATCCGTTGAGAGGATTGAAATTGCATAAAGCAAGTCCCTAAAGGACATGTGCTTGAAGCACAAAATCTGTACTCAATATTAATATGCATAAATTGCCTCAGTGAGTACATTGATTATATTGTATTTGCAAAGCTTCTGAAGAGTTCATGAAATATTTGTCTCGACCTGAAAATCGAGCGTTATGCCAATGAGATTTTTGCTAAGAAAGTATTGAAGCATTTTTATGTGGATTATCCGTTGGACACTCAAATAATTTTCCGGACGTATATTAGACCGGACATTGTATATTCCAGATAGAGTTCAACTCCATCACCATCATTTTGGGATGATGCAAGGCACACTTGGTGCTATATCCGCATAACACCATATACGGGCATATTCTTTTCGAGTAAACTTACAAATAGCCCTGATTTTGTTGAAAACGCGGACTCTGGAAATTTCTATGATTTACATAGAGATAGTTCACTGGAAATATATTTACTCACTCAACTATATGAATAGTTGATGGCTACATCCTCCACTCACTCCAAAATATTTTCGCTCCAAAAAGATAATCATGAAGATATCAGGGGGAGATATTCATCAGGGGGAGCATCCAGAACTATGATGCACTGATTACTATAATCTTCTTCATTCCATCAGTTTTCTACCTCATTGGGTTTTCTCCAAGCAAGTCTTTAATGATGCAACCGACATGTCATTTGTGGTCTCCAAGGGGGAGTGTTGTAAATAATATTGGTGAAGCCCACATAAAGAGAAATGATGGAAGAAAAATGATGGTGTTAGAAAAGAAGGAAGATTAGTCAAAAGATGAAATTATAATGTTGGGGAGAAATCATTATGTCTCCATTAGAAGCCTTTTACTTTGCCTATAAATAGGCTTGCTCATTCACTTGTAAAACACACCAAAATGAAGAGAAGAAAGAGTGAGGAAAGAAAGAAAGGAAGAGAAGGAAGAAAGAGGGTGAGTAAGTTGAGAGAAAAATAGAGTGGAGAGAAATTTCTCCAAGAGAGAAAAATTAGTGAGCCTCATATATTGTAAACACTAAAGTTGTAGCACTATTATTTTACATAGTGAAAAAATTACTACTGCTGCTCTCCGGGGACGTAGGCATAGCCGAACCTCGTTAAATACTGTGTCTCATCTACTTTACGTGCAGCTCAATATTCGCACTTATCTCAGTTATTTTACAACAATATATATAAATGCAGGTTTTGGACCACAATACTTTTTCAGTAATGATGCTTGCAATTTTGATAATGACGTCAGCGGTTGGACCCATTTTGGCTTTGATTTACAAGTCGAATGTGCCATCTAAGCAGCACAAGCACAGAAGCATAAGAAGCATACAACCCAACTCAGAGTTTCGAATCCTTACTTGCTTCCATTCAACAAGCAATGTTTCAAGCGTCATCAATCTGTTGGAGATTTCCAATCCCACCAAACAATCCCCGATGTTCGTCTTTGCGGTCCATCTGGTGGAGCTCAGTGGCCATGCTTCTGCCATGCTCATAGTCCACGACACATGCAGCAATATTCGTAAGACAAGTAAAATTACAGCCAAAAATCAAAAGCACTCTTCGCCTTCTAACCAAATTGTCGCTGCCTTTGAAAAACTTGAGACCGAAAGTGAAGAAAGCAGCTTGTTCGCGGAGGCACTAACTGTTGTGTCCTCTTACGCCTCCATGCATGAGGACATTTGCAACCTTGCTGACGACAAGAGTGCAGACCTCATAATCATTCCTTTCCACAAGGAATCCACCATTGATGAGGGAATGGACAACGGAAACCCCTCTTTTAAAGGCATTAACAAGAACCTTCTAGACAACGCTTCTTGTTCGGTGGCCATCTTCGTGGATCGTGAACTCACCGATTCATCTAACATTAAAAATGAAGATGGCCATGGCTGCTGCCGTTGTGCCATGCTCTTCATTAGTGGGTCAGATGACCACGAGGCATTGGCATATGCATGGAGGATGGCCAGCAATCCTAACCCTAAACCTAATATCAGATTAACTGTGGTTCGTTTCATCATCAGTAAAGATGCGGCAGTTCATTCAGATCTCCCTCCCAACAATCCTAATAATAATGATCACGATCATGATGAGGACGAAAAGAAGAATATTTTAGAGGTGATAGAGGAAAATGAGAAGGAGAAACAACTAGACGACCAATATATAGAGAGCTTTGTGCTCAATACTAGGAACCAACCTTCCATAAAATTAATTCACGAGGTGTTGAACAATGGAGAAGACACTCTCAAATTGATAAGCGCCATGGGAAATGACTATGATCTTTATATCGTGGGAAGAGGGCAAACAGGTTCCTCACCACTCACGTTCGGGCTATCCGAGTGGGGTGACTGCCTGGAGCTCGGACCCTTGGGAGATGCATTGGCATCGTCCAACATTGTGGCCAGCGCCTCGATTCTCATAGTGCATCAAGGTCGTGCTGTTGGCAAGTCCTTATTTAGTTAGGATTTTAGTTCCTTACTTACTTAGGATTTTGGTTCCTTATTTTATTAGAATTTTGGTTACTTACCAATTATTATTTAGTCCTATTGTAATAGAGATTTACTTCCTATTGTAATTTAGATATATTTCCTATTTTATTTAGGGTTAACACAACTTTGTACTTGTATAAATACCTCCATATTGGAGAAGAATAAAAATATGAGCGTATCTGAGCATAATTGAATATTTACCCTACTTTGTTTGACATGGTATCAGAGCCTAGTTTCTAACATGTGATAACCTTTATCAAATTGAGAGTCGTTGGCACTCCTCATTCCTAACCCATCATGGGTCTTCATCTTGTATAGTCATCTTCTTTTGATCAATCCTCTCATATGTGTTTTCACCACACCTAGCCTTCACATGCTTCTTTGCTATTGTTCCAAATCTTTGTATGCCAGATGGTCTTTCTTGATGTCCCAGCTTCTTCATCTTTAAAACTTCATAACAGGTCTTTTTACTCCGTGAGCCTCGTCACCGCTCACCGAGCCATTGCTTTCCTCCGCGAGCCTTGTCACCACTCGCCGAGCCTTTCCTTCGACTGTTCTGCCAATCTCTGTCTTCTTCGGCTGTTCTCTTGAGTTGCCTTTCCACTTCTCAGTTTTGAGCACCCTTTCTCTGTTTCTCTCTTTGCTCTATTTAGCTCTCTTTTATTTATGTTTATCTCTTTTGTTTGTCTATGCCCAATGGCTGGTGTTTGTTGTGTTCTTTCCCCATGCCCTCTCTCCAGCTTTGTCACTCTAGCCTTTCCCGTTGGCTGTTTATTATTTAATTTTCTATCTCCTTCCCTTTTACCCTTATGCTTATTTCTTTCTACGTTTGGCCTCTTTCCAATATTCATCCCTTTCTCTATCTGTCTATTTCCTCACAAATACCTTCCTTTGTCATTATTTTCCTTCAATCACAGCATTATTCTATCCTTTTTTCGGTTCTAGCACCTCACTTTCTTCCACTAGTTTCTTTTTAAAAATTGTCACATGCAATTTCCCATGCTTTACTTTTTAAATATCTTTAGTTTCTTCCTCTTTGATCTATCGATGTGGTTTCCCCTGCTATGCAACCAAACTATTTTCAGGTCCTCTCTATTTCTCATCTTTCTTTTACCTAACCTTTTCCATTTTGTTGTTTTCTCACTGCATTATCTCTCGCTTTCACAACTCCCTTATATAATATTGCTTCCCTTTGATGGGCACTCTATCTATTCCTATTCCACACATGAAAGGTTTCCTTTTTCCGGTGTCCTTTGCTCTAATTCCTGTTTGAGCACCTTATCTTTGTCTTTGTCTCTGTTCATGATTTGTTGGGTTTCCTCCCTTACTATTCTCTTTTTCTAAAGTTTTTTCTACATGGGACAGCCGTATGCTACCACCTTCCCCTCTTGCATTTGTTTCTGCCACGAGACTGGCATGTTTGAGTCTCTTTACTATTATTTCAATTTATCTTCTTCCAAATCTTGACCCTTTACCAGTGTCAACGAAGAGAATTTCGTCGCGCAAAACACATTGCAGTCGCACAAATTTCAACGCAACAGAAACTTCGTCGCGCAAAAATTGTGAAGAAAGACTTTGCGCGACCAAGTTTTTTCATTGATCGTGCAAAGTGACTTTGCGCGATGAAAAAATATTGGTCACGCAAAACTTTGCGCGACGAAACACATTGGTCGCGCAAAGGTTTGCGCGAGGAAAAATATCCATTGCGCAAAGTTTTGCGCAACGAAACACATTGGTCGAGCAAAGTTTTGCGCGACAAAAAACATTGGTCTCGCAAAGTCTCAAAAAAAATTATAAAAAATAAAAAATTCCCGCGTCCCATTTTTGGTACCCGCCCACATTTTTAGAGTTTTGAGCGACGAAATATTTTTTGTGTTTTAAATTTTTTTAAGTAAAATAAACTAATTTAATAGTTTGCGCTACAAAATATTTTGTCGCGCAAGGTTTTTGACTTTTTGTTTTATTATTTATTTAATATTAATTTATTTATATTAATTTTTTCAAGTTTTTACTTTTTAAATTAAATTTAATTGTATGATTTTTTTTAAATCACTTTAATTTAAATTGATATTAATTTAATTATATTAATTTTTTCGAATTTTTACTTTTTAAATTTAATTTAATTGTAAGATTTTTCTTAATTACTTTAATTTAAATTGACATATTCAAAATAAAATTACATATGAAAAATAGTGATCAAATTATCCATATAAAATATATAGATAATATTCAAAATGTACACATAAATTAACAAAGTACAATAATAAAATCCTAATACAAGCGTATTGTGGTGGTAGTGGCGGATGATATGTTTTGATAGCTTCCTAATCCTCAACTTTAGCCATCGAAGTCTCGATGATTACCTACAAAAAAACAAATATGGTCAAATAACAACAAAAAAAAAAAAAAAAGAATGCATAATCTCCTCTAAAATTGTTATACCACAAATCCAACCCAAACTCCAACCTCTCCCATTTACTCAACCTCAAACCCCACATAAACTCAAAACTAACTCCAAAAACACATATTAATGAAAAAAATTTAAAATTTGGAGAGAATATGCCTTTTGGCAAGATTGAGAGTGAGTGAGAATGAGAGGGAGAAGTGAGTGTGAGAGAATTAGATAAGATAGTGATAGAGAAATGAGAGAGTGAGAGATAGTGAAAAGATAGATGAGAGAGTGAGTGAGAGTGAGAGATAGTGAAGAGAGAGATGAGAGATTAAGTGAGAGGAGTGAGTGTGAGAGAAAGGGTGGGATTTGGGGAGAGGGAAAGAGAGAGGAGAGGTAAGAGTAGAGAAAGACATTGAGAAAATGGTGGAGGAGTTATTTCGGTTTTTTAAAAATCGTATCACTTTGCGCGACGAAAAATATTGTTGGTCACGCAAAGTTTTGCGCGACGAATATAGGAATATTTGTCGCGCAAAGTCTAAAAAAGTTATTTAAAAAAAAAAAAAATTCATGCGTCCCATTTTTGGTACCCGACAAAATTTTTAAATTTTTGCGCGACGAAAAATACATATTGGTCGCGCAAAGTCTAAAACAATTATATAAAAAAATTCCCGCGTCCCATTTTTGGTACCCCCCCAAATTTTTGCGCGATGAAAAATATATATTGGTCGCACAAAGTTTTGAGCGACAAAAAATATTGGTCGCGCAAAGTCTAAAAAAATTATTTTAAAAAAAAAAATTCCCGCATCCCATTTTTGGTACCCGCCAAAATTTTTAAATTTTTGCGCGACGAAAAATACATATTGGTTGCTCAAAGTCTAAAACAATTATATAAAAAAATTCCCGCATCCCATTTTTGGTACCCGCCTAAATTTTTGCGTGACGAAAAATATATATTGGTCGCGCAAAGTTTTAAGCGACAAAAAATATTGGTCACACAAAGTCTAAAGTTTTTTTTTTAAAATTTTAAAAATCCGCGTCTCATTTTTGGTACTCGCCCAAATTTTTTGAGTTTTGCACGACGAACGGTTGGTCGCGCAAACTTTTGAGAGACGAAAAATTGGTTCGTAGCACAATATTTATAAAAATAATTGTTATGAGTAATAAAAATTAATTTTATGATTTAAAATATAATTAAGGTGAAAGCTACTTAATAAATAAATATATATATATACACACACCATTCAACGATCCAACTGTAAGACTTGTTTGTATATACTTCAAGATCGTATACCCCAAAAATCGCAAAAAAAAACATTCAGAGATCTAGCAACGGGACAAAACTTTTCGATAGTTATAAATGAAAAATCACGATTTAACGGTTATTTTAACTCCTATATGAATACAATGACTGAATTTGATCTTCAATTTAAAACATTTGCACTAGTGGATACCACAAAATCTTATGTTATATTTAACGAAAGTATAAATAAACTCTTAATTGTTAGTGAATATATTGTTTTGATGGCATATGCATTCTACGAAACTGGTTTCAACGATCCAACCGTCAAACTTATTTTTTTATACTTCGAGATCATATACGCCAAAAATCGAAAAAAATAAACATTCATAGATCAAGTAACGGGACAAAAATTTTCGACGGTTATAAATGAAAAATCATGATTTAACTGTTATTTTAACTCCGATTTTGATGATTTTTTACAGCTACACTCCTTGACCCTATATGAATACAATGACTGAATTTGATCTTCAATTTAAAATATTTACACTAGTGGATACCACAAAATCTTATGTTATATTTAACGAAAGTATAAATAAACTCTTAATTGTTAGTGAATATATTGTTTTGATGGCATACGCATTCTACGAAACTAGTTTCTACGATCTAACCGTCAAACTTGTTTGTTTATACTTCGAGATCATATACGCCAAAAATCGAAAAAAATAACCATTCAGAGATCAAGTAACGGGACAAAACTTTTCGACGGTTATAAATGAAAAATCATAATTTAACTGTTATTTTAACTCCGATTTTGATGATTTTTTACAGCTACACTCCTTGACCCTATATGAATACAATGACTAATTTGATCTTCAATTTAAAATATTTACACTAGTTGATATCACAAAATCTTATGTTATATTTAACGAAAATATAAATAAACTCTTAATTGTTAGTGAATATATTGTTTTGATGGCATACACATTCTACGAAACTAGTTTCAACGATCCAACCGTCAAACTTGTTTGTTTATACTTCGAGATCATATAAGCCAAAAATCATAAAAAATAAACATTCATAGATCAAGTAACGGGACAAAACTTTTCGACGGTTATAAATGAAAAATCATGATTTAATGGTTATTTTAACTCCGATTTTGATGATTTTTTACAGCTACACTCCTTGACCCTATTGAATACAATGACTGAATTTGATCTTCAATTTAAAATATTTACACTAGTGGATACCACAAAATCTTATGTTATATTTAACGAAAGTATAAATAAACTCTTAATTGTTAGTGAATATATTGTTTTGATGGCATATGCATTCAGAAAAACTAGTTTCAATGATCCAACCGTCAAACTTGTTTGTTTATACTTCGAGATTATATACGCCAAAAATCGGAAAAAATAAACATTCAAAGAACAAGTAATAGGACAAAACTTTTTGACAGTTATAATGAAGAATCACGATTTAACGGTTATTTTAACTCCGATTTTGATGATTTTTTACATCTACACTCCTTGACCCTATATGAATACAATGAACTAATTCGATCGTCAATTAAAATATATATTTTCTAACAAAAACCCAATCCGAACAATAATAATATATTTTTCTAACAAAAATCCGATCCGATCTAAAATAATAAATTTAAAGCTACTTAATAAATATATATACCGTTTAATTTCTTAAGTGTTATGCATACAAAATAAAAAACAAAAATAAATTGGTTTAGGTGACAAAATGTTTGGATTACGTCATGCAAAGATTTTAAAAAATAATTTTTTTTATTTTTATATGGACTTTGCGCGATGAAGTTTACTTTTCGTCGTGCAAAGTCACTTTGAACGACAAATTATTTTTTGTCGCGCAAAATTGGTCTTCAAGACTTTGAGCGACGATGTATTGTCGTCGCGCAAAAGTTTGTAGCGCGAAGTGACTTTGCGCGACGAATTATTTTTCGTGGCACAAAATTTGGTCACGCAAGACTTTGAGCGACGAAGTTTCAAGTTTCGTTGCGCAAAGTGACTTTGAGCGACGAATAGTTTTTCGTCGCGCAAAATTTGGTCGCGCAAAGGTTTTTTTTTACTAGTGTTATGAGCCTAATGAAACTATGCTTAATAATTGTGGCAGGTCCATTGCACAGCTTGAGTATTCTATGCATTGTACAAGGCCAGATATTGCTTTGGTAATATACAAACTTTCTAGATACACCAGTAATCCAGGTATTGCTCATTGGAAAGCAATTAGTAGAGTATTTGGTTATCTTAAAAGAACCATTAATTTAAGCTTATCTTACTCTGAATTTCCAGCAGTACTTGAGGGATATTCATATGCAAGTTGGATAACGAGTACTAGTGATGATAAGTCAACATTAGGGTGGATTATCTTTACAATTGTCGGATAAGATTTCTTGGGCTTCAAAGAAACAAACATGTATAGCACATTCAACTATGGAATCTGAACTTATAGCACCGGTAGCAGCAAGTAAAGAAGTGGATGGCCTAGAAATATGTTAACTACTACAAATATTCAAAAAGACAACGCTAAATACACAACGGTTGGCTTTGAAACTGTTGTAGTTGTTTCTTCCACAACGGTTATTACTTAACCGTTGTTAAAAGTTAAGTGTTGTGGTTTAGAGTATGTGGTTTTCTGATTTTATTTCACAACTTTCCACAACGGTTTTCATTTGAACTGTTGTAATTGAAGCCTAAAAAAAAAACCAGAGTGAACAGTAGTTCAATATTTTTTCTTAAGCCTCGATAGTTCTCTCTCATCTCTCTTCTAGCTCGTCTACCTCTCTCCACGGTCTTGCTCTTCCCACCTCGTCGCATTGCCTTCACCACGACCATAGACAGAGGGACTATGTCTCTCGCATCTCCCTCTCTCCACGCTCTCTCTCTCTCTCTCTTCCCTCTCCCGTCTCTTTCTTTCTCCTCCCTTCTTCTAGTTCAGAGGGATTTGGGCTTTAATTTTAGGGTTACTGATTTGGGTTTTATCTAACCATTTGGGTGTTGGCTTGTGGTTGCTCTACCTCGATCGACAAAGGTAAAGAAAAAAAAAAAATTAGAGTTTCAATTTGTTTCGACACTGTTGTGATTTGGGTGTTAACCATCTCTCTTTGTTTGTTTCCTCTGCAGGTGCTTAGCTTTTTCATCTCTCTTGCCCCCCTACGGCTGTTGCACTCACTCTGAAGCTTTGATAGGTAAGAAATCTTGAGTGCTTTTCTTTCATAAGAACTCTAGCCAGCCCCCTTTCTCAGTCTTAGGCCCCTTTCTCAGCTTCAGGCCCCTTTCTTTCATAAGAACTTTGTGGTTTGCGAATTTGAAGGTGGGATTCAAATAATCTCAGTTCAGTCCTGCTAATATTGTAGCTATTTCATATGTGTATTTTAATTTCATTTGAGATCTATCTGTCTTTTTTTAAAATTTTGGGTTCTCTTTCTTGATCCATGGTTGTCTCAAATTGTCTTTGTTTTCTCTATTTATGTTTCTCTTGTTTTCCCTTTGTTTCCTTGTTTCTCAGTCACGATGGCTGCCTCCTCTCATCTGAATTTTCCTTTTTGCCCCTTCCTTTACTCGATTCAGATATGACCAATGCCTCATATCTTATTTAACCAAGTCAATTTTGATTCCCAGCGGCATGAATTTGCATTCTTCTCTTGATTTGAGGGCATACCTCATCTTTAATTAATTAATTATTTGTGTTTCTCAAATGCGGTTATTTTGCTTTTTTTTTTTTTTTTTTTGGGTTTGCGAATTTGTTGCTTTCGTGCTTTGAATTTTTATAATGTGCTATATAGCCTGTTTCAAAATTTTGAAAGTTGTTGTAATCTAAGCTTTAAAAAAAAAAAAAAAAAATTATTTTACTTATATCTTTTGATCTCATGTTGACATGGGTGATGTCATTTCTCCTACATCAGTCACCAGTTGATGGGAAGCCAATGCTCTTGACACCTGAAGAGTCAATTCAAATCCAAGTACGTACATCTATTTCATTTCATTTTTGGTAATCTAGGGGCATTTTTTTTTTCTGTTAGTTACCGAGGTCTTCGACTGGATTTGTTTGAATCATACTATGTCATTGAGTGCCTCTGCTGCAATGGAGTGCCTGTCATGTTTTGCAATTAGAAACCTCATTTCTCGTATACAAATTCTGTTATTGCGGTGATAGCCGTTTGTTGTAGAAATCCTCTTATTACAACGGTTAGACCCAACAATCGTTGTATAATAAGGACACTTACAACGGTTATTATGAAAACCGTTGTACAAAGTTATCAATAACCATTGTGGAAAGAACCATATTACAACGGTTATTGATCAAAACTGTTATTGAAAGTGACTTACTACAACGGTTATTATATGAACCGTTGTGGAAATGAAAATATTACAACGGTTATTAAGCTTAACCGTTGTTGAAAGTTCTATTTTACAATGGTTAGTTTGAACAGTAAGCATAATACTACAATAGTTTTGCTCAAAAACCGTTGTAATAAGAGTTAAACTACAACGGTTATTAAGCAAAACCGTTGTTGAAAGGACCATATTACAATGGTCGCTCTTTTATACCTCTTTTTTATAAACGGTTTTTCTGTTGAAAGTGACATATTACAACAGTTTTTGACCGTTGTCATAAATAGGTAGAAAAGACGACACTCTTAACCTCAACGGTTTTAGAAGACTTTCAACAACGGCTAAAAACCGTTGTCTATTAACTTTATTGTAGTAGTGTTATTAGAAATAAAGTTGTGGCCACAATTGATGTCATCCATTTCTTTATACTATGATAGCGAGGCTACTTTGTCTAAAGCTTATAGCAAAGGTAGTAATTTATAAGGGAATTCTTCGAGTTTTTGCTATTTGCATATTTCAGACTTTATTCCTCAAGAACTCATTAGTAAACTCAATCTCAATCGTACCTCAAAGTCTTTTCATATTTCAGTTTTTACTCAACATAATTTCGTAAGTTTCACATCAAAGATTAGTTATAAGACAGATCATCAACATCTTGGTTCAGGGCACTCTGTTGGGACAAAAGATTAGTTAACGACAGCTGCATGGAAGCCGCGAAAGTGGACCAAATTACTTAATTAAGAAGAGTCTAATGCATAAGTGGATGCCACCAAAAAAAAATTATAAATAAATAAATAAATTCTGATAATGCGTGGATGCCATTGCCAACCAAACTGAACGAACAACCAACAAATTAAGAAGTGGTTACAGCTAGTTTAGGCGCAACTAATTAACTAATTAACTAATTAATCCCTCAGTATCGAAACTTTGATTTCTATTCTTTCCTCTTTAATTTGTGTCGTGTGATAACAATCACTTTTCTTTTTTAGTTTCATTGTCATAGTCTTTGTCTTTGTCTTTGATGAGAGTGGTGTTTCTAGCGATTTGGACGTCATCCAAGGCAAAAGGAAGGCGTCCTGAGGTAGCTAGGGAGGGCTGACAGAAACCCAGAATTCCTACTATCTAATTTGTAAATAGAGTTTGTAGCTCAAGTAGGTAAGAGCAGTTACTTTTGCACTTGAGGTCTTTTCTTCGAATCCCTCAATTCTTTATTATCGCTTTTATAAAAAAAAGGATTGTAAATATAAGTATCGTACGTAATGGATGATGCGCTATGGGACAATGGCGGGGTAGTAGATGCAGATGTTACGAGGGTATGTTATAATAAAACGATAACACACGTGACTGGGATGTGGAAGGCTGAGAATCCCTTGCTTTCAACTCTTCCTCTCTTCTTCACCCAACTAGGTCTCATTATGTTTATATGCCACTTTCTCAAGCTTCTCCTTGCACCTTTGCACCAACCTCGCATCGTTGCTTACACTATTGTAAGTAAACTGTAATTCTATTCTATATCTCTATGCTCTATGCTCTATGCTTTTATTATCAAAATTCTATTGTGATGGACAAACAATAATTGAGAATCAATTTAATCAATAATCCAAATATACAGTCCAAACAACTGATAGTAATACATCTATATACATAATATTGATATTTTTATGACAAGGACAAATAGTAATACATTGGCATGCATGCATGCACATTGCAGGGTGGCATAATTTTGGGTCCATCTTTTATCCTGAAAACCCAGTTCTCTCGCAAATACCTATTTCCAGTCAAAAGCACGTTGACGATAGAGACAATGGCCAACTTGGGGTTGATTTACTACATGTTCCTCCAAGGCTTAGAGGTCGATTTCAAGCCAATTTTGCAGGCCAGAAAAAAAGTTTGGAGCATTGCCACCGCTGGAATTCTAGTTCCCCTCCCTCTTGGCTATCTCCTCCACAAAACCCTAACACCCAACTCCCACCCACTAAAGGCTACTACTTATGGTCCTTTCTTTTGGGGCACCACCCTTGCCACCACCAACTTCTCCGAACTTGCCCTCGTACTTGCCGATGCCAAGCTCCTCTACAGCGACGTTGGCAGGACCGCCCTCTCCGTAAGCGTCATCAATGACCTTGTCTCTTGGGTTCTTCTTCTCATCACAGTGGCCATAGTCAGCGATGGCAAACTTTACACACTGTTGTCCACCTTCACGTTGATCATATTCTGTGTATACGGGCTTCGTCCGGTGCTGCCATGGATGGTTTGCAACACGAGCTTTTTCAACGAAAAGTACGACATGGACAACCAAATATGCTTCATCATGGCCGGGGTTCTGCTGTTTGGGTTCATTAGTGATGCGTTCGGGTCACATTCCATTCTTGGAGCCTTCATGTTGGGAGCCATTTTGCCCAAGGGAGAGCTCAAAACTGTAATCACCGAAAAGGTTGAGGACTTTGTGTCAAAAGTCTTGCTGCCCCTCTTCTTTTTGATTGTTGGGATGAGAACGCATGTCGATGTTGTCTTTCGCAGTGCAAGCCTTCTAATTGTCATGTCAATTATTGTCCTGGCTTTCCTTGCTAAATTTGTTGTGAGTTCCGTCGCTGCCATTGTCAACAAAATGCCGGTGAGGGACAGTTTGGCTTTCGGACTAGTCATGAACGCCAAAGGCCTGTTGGCTACAATAATCCTCAATTCTGGGCGGGACTTACATGTAAGTATATACTATTTCGTTATTGCATGCTTAGCTGCCTGCCTCTTCCACACATACACAACATATGGCCAAATGCATGCCTTCTAGGCTTAGTGTTGGGTTTAAGTAATACTATATTCAAGTTATGTAAGTTTACTACTGTATTTAGGATAATAAAAATTAAAGGTTAGGTTATTAGTTTAATTTACTGGTAGTAATTAATGGCATGAGTCATTTTCCCTTTTAGAAATTTTGTTTCCAAGATTTTTTTAATTTTCCTTTTGGTAATAGGTCTCTTTGTTTATTATGGTTATGTTTAATGTTATTTGTACTACATTATTTATTGACCATTTTACTGACCACCTCAATATGTATTAGAGGTGTTCAGTAATATGGTCAGTGAATGTACGTAGTACAATGGTCATAATAACTTAATCAATGAATGTGGTACAATGGTATACCAAGTGTCCCCCTAAACAAAGTACAAATAAATTACATCTAAGAAATATATATATATATATATATATATACCGTCCTGATCTCTTGGACTACAGGGGTCCAAGAGATTTGTGGTCACTCACCGTTGAATGTAAATTCAACGGTTCACTCACTCTTGCACTCCTTTTAAAATTTTTTTTTAAACCATTGGATTAATATCCAATGATGGGTGACCACAATCTCTTGGACTCCTGTGGTCCAAGAGATCGGGACTGTATATCTATATATATATATATATCTTAAAACTACGTGTTAAATTCTTGATTTTATATTGTTTTAATTGGCAAATATATATAAATGCAGGTTTTGGACCACAATACTTTTTCAGTAATGATTCTTGCAATTGTGATAATGACGGCAGCGGTTGGACCCATTTTGGCTTTGATTTACAAGTCGAATGGGCCATCTAAGCAGCACACACACAGAAGCATAAGAAGCATACAACCCAACTCAGAGTTTCGAATCCTTATTTGCATCTATTCAACAAGCAATGTTTCAAGCGTCATCAATCTGTTGGAGATTTCCAATCCCACCAAACAATCCCCGATGTTCGTCTTTGCGGTCCATCTGGTGGAGCTCAGTGGCCATGCTTCTGCCATGCTCATAGTCCACGACACATGCAGCAATATTCGTAACACAGCTGAAATTACAGCCAAAAATCAAAAGCACTCTTCGCCTTCTAACCAAATTGTCGCTGCCTTTGAAAAACTTGAGACCGAAAGCGAAGAAGGCAGCTTGTCAGTGGAGGCACTTACTGCTGTGTCCTCTTACACCTCCATGCACGAGGACATTTGCAACCTTGCTGACGACAAGAGTGCAGACCTTATAATCATTCCTTTCCACAAGCAATCCACCATTGATGGGGGAATGGACAACGGAAACTGCTCTTTTAGAGGCGTTAACAAGAACCTTCTAGAGAACGCTTCTTGTTCGGTGGCCATCTTCGTGGATCGTGGACTCACCGATCCATCTAACATTAAAAATGACGATGGCCATGGCTGCTGCCGCTGTGCCATGCTCTTCATTGGTGGGCCAGACGACCGTGAGGCATTGGCATATGCATGGAGGATGGCTAGCAATCCTAGCCCTAATCCTAATATCAGCTTAACTGTGGTTCGTTTCATCATCGGTAAAGATGCGTCAGTTGATTCAGATCTCCGTCCCAACAATCCTAATAATGATCATGATGATCATGAGGACGAAGACAAGAATATTTTAGAGGTGATAGAGGAAAACGAGAAGGAGAAACAGCTAGACGACCAATATATAGAGAGCTTCGTGTTCAATACTAGGAACCAACCCTCCATAAGATTAATTAACGAGGTGGTGAACAATGTGGAGGAAACTCTCAAATTGATAAGCGCCATGGGAAATGACTATGATCTTTATATCGTGGGAAGAGGGCAAACAGGTTCTTCACCACTCACGTTTGGGCTATCGGAGTGGGGTGACTGCCCAGAGCTCGGACCCTTGGGAGATACGTTGGCATCGTCCAACATTGTGGCCAGGGCGTCGATTCTCATAGTGCATCAAGGTGGTGCTTTAGTGGATGAATTAGTACATCAACATCTTAGCGAGTAGTCCCTTACATCTGAAAAATACAACTACTCTATCTTGAGCCCTTTGTGAACCCTAAAGGTACTGATGCAGGGCCAAGCAAAAGACAGGTAAATTAGGGTCCTCTATCTCCAAGTGCAGGGACAGACCTGAAAACCCTAGATTGCTATGTTTCTAGCACTACCCTGAAAATCAGAGAACTAGGAACAAATCAACAATCTCTCAAGAGAAAGGCACTTAACACAAAGAGAGATGAAACTCCTTTGAAATGGTTCAATTCTATATTCAAAACTCTGATTACATATTCAGATTACAAAGCTATACCTATATATAGCCCCCAGCAATAAAGCCACGAAAATGTAACTGAAAATGGCATTGAACCAACAATTATTTGAAATGATAAGATAAACCCTCTGACTATGGTTACTATCTGATTAGCTCTTTTTCAATATTTTTGTATTTTTCTCTATTCTTCGTACTCGAAGAACTCTGGAGCTACTGGATTTTGTGTTGCAATTTGATGACAATACTAGCATCAAATCACTCTTATAAATTAATATGCAAATATAAGAGAGAGAATGGAAATTTGGGAACAAGAACTAAGAGGTCTGCTAGTTTCAATTGATTTTTGTAAATTCAAGTGGTTTTACAGAAAACAATGGAGACTTTAGAGCTAACAGAAAACAATGGATGATGACCTTGTTTTCAAAGAGAAGATAGGAACCTCTGTAAGTAGTGTAGGAGGAAGAGAAATAAAATAAAACAAATGGACACTAGTTTCTTAGAAGAATAGGCTCTTTCATTATAATTCAACACACACAAAAATAACAATGATAAAAGACCTATTTAAAGACTTCTCTTATCATAACCGATTAACCCACTCTCATATCTTCGACTCTTCATCAACCCACTAATTCATGAAGCTGGCAGTTTATTCAATTCATTAATACATGAACTTATTAAATCAGAGAATAAGAAAAGACTCAACATAATAGCATATTGAAACTTCTTGAATGCAACATATTTGGTTTAATTTCTCCAACAATGCCTCCCGTAAACCAAACTTGCTTCAAATTCCCAATCTTGCAACATCACTTTTGTAATTTGTCCACCAAGAGGTTTTGTAAACACATCAGCCATTTGTTTATCTGTCTTGCAATACTTCACATGAATAACACCTTCATTGACAAGCTCCCTCAGAAAATGATAACGAATACGAATGTGTTTTGTTCGCCCATGTAAAACTGGATCTTTTGAAACTGAAATTGCTGAACTATTATCACAAAACAAACTTGTGGGACCTTTTGCTCTTAAGACTTTCCAAAATTCCTCGTAACCACAGAAACATCCTGCATAAGAAGCAGCAATGTATTATGCTTCCGTTATAGAGAGAGCCAAAATAGGTTGCTTCTTAGAACTCAAAGAAAAAACACCACTTCCAAGATTAAACATGTAACCGGAAGTACTTTTGCAATCATCAACACTTCCTGCCAAGTCACTATCAGTATAACCAACAAGATTAATAGGAATATTTGCTTCATAGAAAATACCATAATCAATGGTCCCTTTGACATATCACAAAATTCTCTTTGCAGCCTCCCAATGATTGGAATATGGCTTTTCCATAAATCTCCTCACCAAACTTACTGAAAAAATGATGTCTGGCCTTGTGGCAATCAAATACATTAGATTTCCAACCAAACTTCGAAACATTGTAGAGTTCACAAGTTTTCCTTCACCATCTTTGCTCAATTTTAAGCCTGTACCACATGGAGTTGAGACTGGATTTGCATTCTCCATTCAAAACTTCTTCAAAACTTCCTTCGTGTAACTCACTTGCGAAATGAAAATTCCTTTTTTGGACTGGTGAACTTCTATACCAAGAAAATGATGCAATTCTCCTAAATCTGTCATCTCAAATTCTGTCATCATGGAGAGCTTGAACTCATTCAACATATTAAGATTATTTCCGATAAAAATCAGATCATCAACGTAAAGACTTACAATCATGAAACTTCCTTGCGAATTGTTTTTAATATAAAAAGTATGCTCATATAGAGAGGCCAAGTTGGTACTAGGCAAACCGTAAGGCCAAGGCAAACCATAAGGCCATGGCTTTGAGTTGGCCAAATCAACATGTGAAGGCCCAGTTGGTGCCAGGAAAACCATAAGGTCATGGCTTGGCCTTTGTGATTATGTTTTGATATTGTTTGGGCCTAAAAATTCCACAAGTCAGCCAATTGAAAACTGGCCCATAAACAGAAAAACAAAAGTATGGGCCTTATCTTCAGAAATCAGCCCAAGTAACTTTAGAAGCCCATATCTTTTGTAAAGACAAATGACAGAGGTTTAAAAATACGCAAATTACAAATTAAGATTGCCATTTAATGGTAACTTATATCAAGCAAGTCGAAAACCTCTAAAATTGGATTAAACACCAGCTTTTGAAAAATTCTCATTACTTGATCTCAACCCCAAAAGCAAGTCAGCAGATCTTTCTTACTAAAGAATGTTTTCTCAAAGAGCCCCACGTGACCTTTCTGACTTTGAAAAGTCAAAATTCTCAACTAAAGACAGAGAAAGTGATAGGGAGTTAATAAAGACAGCTCTTACAGAAGAACTTCTCCATTTTTGCAAAGGAAAAGAAGATCATATCCCCTCTCCATATGCAGAGAAGCTCTGCACCAAAGCAGGTTATATTTCCAAGAGATAAGCAGGTTACAGTTTCAAGAGATAAGTAGAGAGCAAAGGAGTTGTTCATCGGAAAAAGCAAACTGACCATCATGGCAGATAGTGTTTTTTTTCCTTTTTACAAGGAACAAACAGAGAACAACAAGAGTTGGTTTTCTTTCAGGAAAAGCAAGGAAAAGACAACCATGAAAACTAACTGTTGATGGTTCTTCTCTGCCAAAAATAATAACTTCCCTTTTTTTTTTTACATTTAAAAAGAAAGATATTTTTGAAAGATCTGCCGCCCATTATTAAAGATTAAAAACTCCACTCCAGCATTTCCTATAAATATGAGAGGAGGTGAACAGATCAAGGACAGCCAAAAAATCAATCAAGACAAAAACTCTCAAATTCATAACTGACAAACTCAAAATGATCAATTGATCTCAAAAGCCTTTAGACACTTTAGTGACCAAAGCTCTTTGATCCACAAGAAACAAATTAGCTAGAATTCAAATCTCTTATTTCAGTTCAATTTAGAGAAACATTTTTACAAAGCGAGATTTCTCTCGTTACAAATTTGGTTCAGCACAAAGTCAAGTCAACCAGAGTCCGGGTTTTTACAATATGATGAAAACCTCAACAAATTTACAGAAAGCCTTGATCAAGCAGAATAGGTACTCCAGTGCAGCTGCAGCCCAGTGATCATCAATCCAGTCACTTCTCCTTTCTTCAGACCAAAGAGTCCCTAATTCTGCCCATTCAAAAAGCCTTCCAGGAATTGAAATATATCGAACCTTTGCCAAACTCAAACGTTGGTATTGATTTCCAGCTGAAACTCTTCAGTTGAAAGGGCTGACGATTCAATCTAGCACAAACACATCCAATCCAGCCCAATTCAGAGGCAGCTACCCAGGCAGAAATCAAAGTTTAATATTTTGTTGTCTTTTTCGGACTCATCATTTCTCTTTTTAAGTTCTGTAACAGGTAGTTATGCATGAAAAACTTGTTCTCTTTTTATCTATTCTGGCCAGAACCAGTAGTTTTGTAATGTGAAAAATTGTGAAGTCCTCACCAGCTTGAGGCAAGAAAATAACTTACTTGGGAGATATTTCTCACCCAAATTCACAATTGCTTGTTTAAAATCAGTAACTTGGGGCGCAAGTTATCTATTTTTTAGAAGTCTGCTAGGATTTCAAACTACTAACAGTGGTATGCTCACACACAAAAGAAAGTTGACTTGTTGACCAACAATAGTTTTCAGGCCAATGAGGAACTTTACCCTACCATCACAGGATTAAATCAAAAAGGTGAACAATTTGGCACGCCCTGTGGGTCCTCTCAGTATACGTACTCCTAGAAGATATCTTTTGGTATATGAATATTGGAAGTACTAGCCAGAATCCACACTTTATCGTGGAAAGAAATCAAGCACCTCTCCAAGAAGGACATGAATCAGAGGAGAGTGACGCTAGGCATTCAGCCCATGGCAGTACCAGGAGTAGACGTTCCAGGTCTGGTTCTAGAAAGATAAACCAGATACAAGATGCTGTGGTCCGATAAGAGGCCGCAGCACAAAGGGGCCAAGATACTCTAAATAACATGACAGCCATGATGCAGTGGCAAGTCAACAGGCAGTTCATGAAGGATCGTGAGGTTGCTATTGCAAGAATTCCAAACCCAGATGTTGTGGTCCAGCAACTAGACCTCCCTTTTGGACCTGCACCAGGATTGGCGTGGCCATACCAATAGAATCCTCTCATCGCGAAGATAGCTGGAACACCAAGACAGGGAGAAGTCCAGGTTGGACAAAGGGGAGGAGCCTTTCCCATCCGAGAGCATAAAGCTCCAGTTCCTCCAAAGGGCCCTGTACCAGCTCAGGCCCCCTAGAACCAGCCATAACCTCCACCTATTCCACGACCAGTGGTCCCACGCAATCAGCCAGTAGCACTTCTGCCTGAGCAACCAGCCGTGTTGCCCAACAGACCTAGAAGGATGGACCCCAATCCATTTCCTCCACTAGCAAGAGGAAGGAGAGGCAGAGAGGGGATCAACCTTTTTACCAACAATGACACGAACAGGCCGGGGGCAAACTGGAGAAATCACCAAGACTTCAAAAAGGAAGAGGAACATAGGGAAGAAGTCATACCCAGACCATAGAGAATGGAACAAAGGGTTGAGCACAATCAGCCAGAAATAGGTCGGAATCTACATCCTATCAACGCCTTAAATAACATGGGAGCATTACAGAGAATGATCAGGGAGATGATGGAGCCTGAGGCCAGAAGAGGAGAAATGCCCACCTACAGGAAGCCATATCCAGCTTATATTGATCAAATGCTCCTATCCCCAGGTTTTAAGGTACCAAACTTCACTTTGCATCATTAGTTGAACATATAGGCAGATTCTCTGTCCAGTGCATAGCCATAGAGAATAATACTCTGCTAAAGCTCAGACTTTTTGGAAATTCTCTCTCTAGACAAGCCTTTACTTGGTACACTAACTTACCAGCCAATTCTATTCAAACGTGGGAACTGATGGAGAACGTTTTCCATGACTACTACTTCAGAATTCAGCAAGAAGTCACCATTAGTGATCTTGCTGCCCTTAAACAGAGTGAAGATGGGTCTACCTAAGACTTCATAACTAGGTTCAGAAATGTTAAAATGAAATGCTGAATACCTATGAAAGAAAGGCACTTCATCCAAATGGCTCAAACTGCCCTCAAGATTTCTTTGAGGAAGAGATTTGATGGGATGCTATTTGGAGACCTGACAGAATTGGCAGACAAGGCTTCTAAATATGAGGAACTACTTAGGGAAGAACAACAGAAGAGAAACTCCTCAAAAGGCACATATTACAAGACACCATCTTCCTCAGTACATTTGACAAAATTAAAACATCCTATCAGCTACAAGGCTCTGACAAAACCACCAAAGGATCAGAAGCCACCATCGTTTACAGGAGGATTTGTTCCAAACAAACCTGTAACACCCCGACTCCAAATTTAATTCCTTATTTAATTTATTTAAGTGAAATTATGAAATACAAAAAGAAAAAAAACTTCAATTCGATGTTCCCTGAACGACTCATAGATTTATATGGTTTCTTTGTTTATAAGAAGATTAGCATTCCGGTCCTTACTTATGATTAGGTAAGGTATCCCACCTAATGTTTTCTTTTTTCTTCTCTCTTTTTCTCTTCTAATTCTAATACATCAAATATTTTTTGGTTAGTCTGAAAGCATAATCTTGATGATCATCAACCGTTATCTATCTATAAGTTAGGTATATATACGAAATACAAAAAGAAAAAAACTTCCATTCGATGTTCCCTGAACGACTCATAGATTTATATGGTTTCTTTGTTCATAAGAAGATTAGCGTTCCGGTCCTTTCTTATGATTAGGTAAGGTATCCCACCTAATGTTTTCTTTTTTCTTCTCACTTTATCCCTTCTAATTCTAATACATCAAATATTCTTCGGTTAGTCTGAAACCATAATCTTGATGATCATCAACCGTTATCTATCTATAAGTTAGGTATATATACGAAATACAAAAAGAAAAAAACTTCCATTCGATGTTCCCTGAACGACTCATAGATTTATATGG
>NC_034012.1:24281904-24347118 GCF_000346465.2 Prunus persica | reverse complement strand
TGAAAGCATAATCTTGATGATCATCAACCGTTATCTATCTATAAGTTAGGTACATGTATGAAATACAAAAAGAAAAAAACTTCAATTCGATGTTCCCTGAACGACTCATACATTTTATATGGTTTCTTTGTTTATAAGAAGATTAGCACTCCGGTCCTTCCTTATGATTAGGTAAGGTATCCCACCTAATGTTTTCTTTTTTCTTCTCTCTTTTTCCCCTTCTAATTCCAATACATCAAATATTTTTTGGTTAGTCTGAAAGTATAATCTTGATGATCATCAACCGTTATCTATCTATAAGTTAGGTATATATACGAAATACAAAAAGAAAAAAACTTCCATTCGATGTTCCCTGAACGACTCATAGATTTATATGGTTTCTTTGTTCATAAGTAGATTAGCATTCCGGTCCTTCCTTATGATTAGGTAAGGTATCCCACCTAATGTTTTCTTTTTTCTTCTCTCTTTTTCCCTTCTAATTCTAATACATCAAATATTTTTTGGTTAGTCTGAAAGTATAATCTTGATGATCATCAACCGTTATCTATCTATAAGTTAGGTATATATACGAAATACAAAAAGAAAAAAACTTCCATTCGATGTTCCCTGAACGACTCATAGATTTATATGGTTTCTTTGTTCATAAGAAGATTAGCATTCCGGTCCTTCCTTATGATTATTTAAGGTATCCCACCTAATGTTTTCTTTTTTCTTCTCTCTTTTTCCCTTCTAATTCTAATACATCAAATATTTTTTTGTTAGTCTGAAAGTATAATCTTGATGATCATCAACCGTTATCTATCTATAAGTTAGGTATATATACGAAATACAAAAAGAAAAAAACTTCCATTCGATGTTCCCTGAACGACTCATAGATTTATATGGTTTCTTTGTTCATAAGAAGATTAGCATTCCGGTCCTTCCTTATGATTAGGTAAGGTATCCCACCTAATGTTTTCTTTTTTCTTCTCTCTTTTTCCCTTCTAATTCTAATACATCAAATATTTTTTGGTTAGTCTGAAAGCATAATCTTGATGATCATCAACCGTTATCTATCTATAAGTTAGGTATATATACGAAAATACAAAAAGAAAAAAACTTCCATTCGATGTTCCCTGAACGACTCATAGATTTATATGGTTTCTTTGTTCATAAGAAGATTAGCGTTCCGGTCCTTTCTTATGATTAGGTAAGGTATCCCACCTAATGTTTTCTTTTTTCTTCTCTCTTTATCCCTTCTAATTCTAATACATCAAATATTTTTTGGTTAGTTTGAAAGCATAATCTTGATGATCATCAACCGTTATCTATCTATAAGTTAGGTATATATACGAAATACAAAAAAAAAAAAACTTCCATTCGATGTTCCCTGAACGACTCATAGATTTATATGGTTTCTTTGTTCATAAGAAGATTAGCATTCTGGTCCTTCCTTATGATTAGGTAAGGTATCCCACCTAATGTTTTCTTTTTTCTTCTCTCTTTTTCCCTTCTAATTCCAATACATCAAATATTTTTTGGTTAGTCTGAAAGTATAATCTTGATGATCATCAACCGTTATCTATCTATAAGTTAGGTATATATACGAAATACAAAAAGAAAAAAACTTCCATTCGATGTTCCCTGAACGACTCATAGATTTATATGGTTTCTTTGTTCATAAGAAGATTAGCATTCCGGTCCTTCCTTATGATTAGGTAAGGTATCCCACCTAATGTTTTCTTTTTTCTTCTCTCTTTTTCCCTTCTAATTCTAATACATCAAATATTTTTTGGTTAGTCTGAAAGCATAATCTTGATGATCATCAACCGTTATCTATCTATAAGTTAGGTACATGTATGAAATACAAAAAGAAAAAAACTTCAATTCGATGTTCCATGAACGACTCATACATTTATATGGTTTCTTTGTTTATAAGAAGATTAGCACTCCGGTCCTTCCTTATGATTAGGTAAGGTATCCCACCTAATGTTTTCTTTTTTCTTCTCTCTTTTTCCCTTCTAATTCTAATACATCAAATATTTTTTTGTTAGTCTGAAAGTATAATCTTGATGATCATCAACCGTTATCTATCTATAAGTTAGGTATATATACGAAATACAAAAAAAAAAAAACTTCCATTCGATGTTCCCTGAACGACTCATAGATTTATATGGTTTCTTTGTTCATAAGAAGATTAGCATTCTGGTCTTTCTTATGATTAGGTAAGGTATCCCACATAATGTTTTCTTTTTTCTTCTCTCTTTTTCCCTTCTAATTCCAATACATCAAATATTTTTTGGTTAGTCTGAAAGTATAATCTTGATGATCATCAACCGTTATCTATCTATAAGTTAGGTATATATACGAAATACAAAAAGAAAAAAACTTCCATTCGATGTTCCCTGAACGACTCATAGATTTATATGGTTTCTTTGTTCATAAGTAGATTAGCATTCCGGTCCTTCCTTATGATTAGGTAAGGTATCCCACCTAATGTTTTCTTTTTTCTTCTCTCTTTTTCCCTTCTAATTCTAATACATCGAATATTTTTTGGTTAGTCTGAAAGCATAATCTTGTTGATCATCAACCGTTATCTATCTATAAGTTAGGTATATATATGAAATACAAAAAGAAAAAAACTTCAATTCGATGTTCCCTGAACGACTCATAAATTTATATGGTTTCTTTGTTCATAAGAAGATTAGCGTTCCGGTCCTTCCTTATGATTAGGTAAGGTATCCCACCTAATGTTTTCTTTTTTCTTCTCTCTTTTTCCCTTCTAATTCTAATACATCAAATATTTTTTGGTTAGTTTGAAAGCATAATCTTGATGATCATCAACCGTTATCTATCTATAAGTTAGGTACATGTATGAAATACAAAAAGAAAAAAACTTCAATTCGATGTTCCATGAACGACTCATACATTTATATGGTTTCTTTGTTTATAAGAAGATTAGCACTCCGGTCCTTCCTTATGATTAGGTAAGGTATCCCACCTAATGTTTTCTTTTTTCTTCTCTCTTTTTCCCTTCTAATTCTAATACATCGAATATTTTTTGGTTAGTCTGAAAGCATAATCTTGTTGATCATCAACCGTTATCTATCTATAAGTTAGGTATATATATGAAATACAAAAAGAAAAAAACTTCAATTCGATGTTCCCTGAACGACTCATAAATTTATATGGTTTCTTTGTTCATAAGAAGATTAGCGTTCCGGTCCTTCCTTATGATTAGGTAAGGTATCCCACCTAATGTTTTCTTTTTTCTTCTCTCTTTTTCCCTTCTAATTCTAATACATCAAATATTTTTTGGTTAGTTTGAAAGCATAATCTTGATGATCATCAACCGTTATCTATCTATAAGTTAGGTATATATATGAAATACAAAAAGAAAAAAACTTCAATTCGATGTTCCCTGAACGACTCATAGATTTACATGGTTTCTTTGTTCATAAGAAGATTAGCGTTCCGGTCCTTCCTTTTGATTAGGTAAGGTATCCCACTTAATGTTTTCTTTTTTCTTCTCTCTTTTTCCCTTCTAATTCTAATACATCGAATATTTTTTGGTTAGTCTGAAAACATAATCTTGATGATCATCAACAGTTATCTATCTATAAGTTAGGTATATATATGAAATACAAAAAGAAAAAAACTTCAATTCGATGTTCCCTGAACGACTCATAGATTTATATGGTTTCTTTGTTCATAAGAAGATTAGCGTTCCGGTCCTTCCTTATGATTAGGTAAGGTATCCCACCTAATGTTTTCTTTTTCTTCTCTCTTTTTCGCTTCTAATACATCCAATGTTTTTTGGTTTGTCTGAAAGCATAATCTTGATGATCATCAACCGTTATCTATCTATAAGTTAGGTATATATATGAAATACAAAAAGAAAAAAACTTCAATTCGATGTTCCCTGAACGACTCATAGATTTATATGGTTTCTTTGTTCGTAAGAAGATTAGCGTTCCGGTCCTTCCTTATGATTAGGTAAAGTATCCCACCTAATGTTTTCTTTTTTCTTCTCTCTTTTTCCCTTCTAATTCTAATAGATCGAATATTTTTTGGTTAGTCTGAAAGCATAATCTTGTTGATCATCAACCGTTATCTATCTATAAGTTAGGTATATATATGAAATACAAAAAGAAAAAAACTTCAATTCGATGTTCCCTGAACGACTCATAAATTTATATGGTTTCTTTGTTCATAAGAAGATTAGCGTTCCGGTCATTCCTTATGATTAGGTAAGGTATCCCACCTAATGTTTTCTTTTTTCTTCTCTCTTTTTCCCTTCTAATTCTAATACATCACATATTTTTTGGTTAGTTTGAAAGCATAATCTTGATGATCATCAACCGTTATCTATCTATAAGTGAGGTATATATATGAAATACAAAAAGAAAAAAACTTCAATTCGATGTTCCCTGAACGACTCATAGATTTATATGGTTTCTTTGTTCATAAGAAGATTAGCGTTCCGGTCCTTCCTTATGATTAGGTAAGGTATCCCACCTAATGTTTTCTTTTTTCTTCTCTCTTTTTCCCTTCTAATACATCCAATGTTTTTTGGTTTGTCTGAAAGCATAATCTTGATGATCATCAGCCGTTATCTATCAATAAGTTAGGTATAGATATGAAATACAAAAAGAAAAAAACTTCAATTGTTAAGGGTGCAGTACATATACACAACATGATCATACTTTTGGCCCATCTAGTCCTATATTTGGCTCGACACGACTTGAGAAATAAAAAAAAGCCCGATAGGCCCGGTCCTAACCCAAAATTTAAGTTATGTAACCTAATCTATGGCTTGGAAAAACACGTGGTGTAATTCCACACATGAAAAATAATTTATTTTTGTGTATGTGCATATAGAACATAAAAGAATTGGACTTTCGTTGTATTTTGTTTGTATATAGAATATAATTCCCTGAACTTTACATGTACTTTGTTGTTAACTTTTTCAAACTTAATTTTATGGGCAATTCTTCTGAGGCAAATAGGATTTTGTATGCCACCATTAACTGACTTATTAAATAGTGAAAATGTTATACAGAAGGGAAATTGTGTTGTGGATAAGTACCGCATAATCATTCGATTAGTATCTTAACAATTTTACCTTATGTTTTTCTTTTTCCTTATAGTTCAAAGATATATATATTCTAAACATCATTTTACCTTATGTTAGGTCTAGTATGAGAATAATGTTAGCCATTCAGGATATGGCCTCTGCTATTCGTGAGACAAATCAACATAACCACGAACCCCATCAGGAAACTCAAAATGATCAAATAATGAGAATTCAAGGAGAATTTCGTAAGACACGGCTACCTGTGTTCAAAGGTGATCCAAACCCTATGGCAGCAGAAGAATGGTTAAGACAACTAAGGAGAAAGATGAATGAACAAAGAGTTCCTGGAAACCTGAAAGTGACCGTTGCTTCTACCTATTTGGAAGGACAAGCTTATCATTGGTGGGAATCTGTCTTGCCTATGCCTGATGTTGAGATTGCAACCTAGGTTGCCTTTGAGACAATATTTCTGGAGAAATATTTTCCTGAAACTATGAAAACCATAAAGTTACCTGAGTTCACTAATCTTTATCAAGGTGATATGACTGTGGGACAATATCAAGCTATGTTTGAAGAACTAATGTGTTTTGCTCCTTACATGATTCCTGATGAGTCTGCAAAAGCAAAGAAATTTGAAGAAGGGTTGAGACTAGAGGTCAAGGAGAAAGTGGAACTTTTTAAATTGAAAAAGTATGTTGAAGTTGTTGATCGTGCCTTAATGGCTGAACAAAGGATACTTATTTCTAAGAGAGTTTTTGAACCTAAGAATCCTAACGGGGGACAAAGTAGTAAACGCCAAAGATTTTTCCCCTCTCGTTCCAGGTATCAAAATCCGAGATCATTTGAGGCAACTCAAAACTCTGGATTTTGTTATCATTGTCGGCATATAGGACATTACAGGAGGGATTTTCCCCAGCTACAGTCGTATCAGATACTTATTGTTCCACAACCACAACCATAGTTCCGTGCACCGCAACAAAAAATTCAAGCTTCACAAACACAGTACTGTGCTCCGTACCAAGCCCCATATCAAGATTCACATAATCAGTTTAGAGGTCTTGTTAATCAACAGACACAACGTCCGAGGGGACAACCTACACAACAAATGCCTAAGGCACCAGGAATAGCAAGGAGACCAGAACAACTCACTCAAGGACGAGTATATGCTGTTGGACAAGTGACAGAGAAAAATGAACCTACTATGGTGGAAGGTACATTTCTAGTTTTTAACTCTTGGACTAGAATATTGTTTGACCCTGGTGCTACAAATTCATTCATATCTGTGTCGTTTGCATCTATTCTTGGATTAGAATATGAATTTATGAAATCCTAGTTGATGATTGGATCTCCATTAGGTAACTGTGTTGAAGTTAATAAGTTGTGTAGATTCTACCCAATAGAGATATCAGACCATAAATTTGTTGTTGACCTAATGATGTTGGAATTCATGGTGTATGATGTAATATTGGGGATGGACTTGCTTACCCAATTTAAAGCTATTCTTTATTGTGGTAGAAAGATAGTGACTATGACTGCCAGTGAGGGGAAAACATTCAGTTTTTATGGAAATAGGAATAGTTGCAAGCCTGATCAATCTTGAATAATAGAAATTGTAATTATTTGAGATTGATTGCTCACATGGCCAATAAGGATCTGGGTGATCCGAAACTTGAGCTTATTCCTATAGTGAAAAATTTCAGTGATGTTTTCCCAGAAGAGTTATCTGGATTACCCCCAGAACATGAAGTTGAGGTTTCTATAGATATCTATCCTGGCACATCACCTATCTTTATCCCTCCACATCAGATGGCACCAGCAAAGTTGAAAGAACTCAAAACACAACTTCAAGAACTTGAAAGAAAAGGTTTCATTCATCCTAGTACTTCACCATGGGGTTTTCCTGCACTCTTTGTGAAAAAAAGGTGATCAAAGTCTACAGATGTGTATTGACTATTATCAACTGAATAGAATCACCATCAAGAACAAGTACCCCTTACCTAGTATTGATGACATGTTTGATCAACTCCAAGGTTCCCGATACTTCTCAAAGATTGATCTTAGCTCTGGTTATCACCAATTACGAGTAAAAGCAGAAGATGTATCAAAAACCGCATTTCGAACGCGATACGGACATTATGAATTCCTAGTAATGCCTTTTGGATTGACAAATGCTCCAGCTGTTTTCATGGACTTAATTAATCGAGTTTTTCGACATTATCTGGATCAATTTGTGATTGTGTTCATTGATGATATTCTCATTTATTCATCATCTCAAGAAGAACATGAACAACACCTGTCAATTGTTCTACAGACATTGAGAGAACACAAGTTATTTGCCAAGCTAAGTAAGTGTCAATTTTGGTTGACAGAAGTAAAGTTTTTGGGACATGTTATTTCAAAAGAAGGCATCACCGTAGATCCTACAAAATTAGAAGCAGTGTTGAATTGGAAACCACCGAAAAATGTTCATGAGATTCAAATTTTTCTTGGTTTAGCTGGTTATTATAGGAAGTTTATCAAGGATTTTTCTCAGATAGCAAATTCAATGACCAAGTTGACAAAAAAGGGAGTTAAGTTTATTTGGGATGATAAATGTGAGGAAGCATTTCATGAGTTAAAAACTCGATTAATATCTGCTCCTATGTTAATTATACCAGAAAGAGGTGTAAGTTATATAGTGTATGCTGATGCATCATTGCATGGTTTAGGATGTGTTTTGATGCAATCTGATAGAGTTATTGCTTATGCTTCTCATCAATTGAAATCACATGAGAAGAATTACCCAACACACGATCTAAAACTAGCAGCCATTATTCATGCATTGAAAGTTTGGAGACATTATTTATACGGAGAACGTTTTGAACTCTACTCGGAACATAAGAGTTTGAAGTACTTATTCACTCAAAATGAGTTGAATTTAAGATAAAAGCATTGGATGGAATATCTAGAAGATTATGACTTTGATTTACATTATCACCTAGGAAAAGGTAATGTGGTGGCAGATGCTTTAAGTCGAAATCCCCAAAAAATCATAGCTAGTTTAAATGATCAAAGGTGGAAGATGGTAGAATCTCTCTATGATTTTGACTTGTATATAGGTATGCATGAGGATTGTGCATATCTATGTAATTTAGTAACTCACCTCACTTTGATTGGAAAGATAATTGAGGCACAAGAATCTGATTCTGTGTCTAAAGACATTCGAACTAAGATTACAACTGGAGAGACACCAGATGGATAGAATGTCCACACAGACAATGGATTAAGGTATTTGAATAGATTGTATGTACCAGAAATTTCTAATCTAAGAAAGTTCTAAAAGAAGGACATCAATCGTCCTATACAATTCATCCTGGAGGGACAAAGATGTATCGTGACCTAAAACGTAACTTTTGGTGCAGTGGCATGAAGGGAGATGATGAGTCGATTTTATATTATATATTTAACCCTATTCTTAGTATATTTTGGTTAATATTTTGGAAGAATTTTGATACTTTGAATTATATTTCCAATATAGGACTTTTGACTCTCTTTGGAGCAAAACATAATCAAATGGACGAATTTTGGAGTAATTCCAATTGGAAGACGTACGTGAGTCACTTAGCTTGATCGTATCGAAATTTCAGAGTTTTCTACTGAGCAGTTATTTTTTGGCAATAAAATAAAGGAGCAGTGAGCGGTGCTGGAATAGTGACGTTTTGGGCTTTTATTGCATTTTTAGAGCCCAAGATCACCTCGGATGGGTTCACGGCCTTCTGGAGAAGTGTTCAGAATGTTTTTGTCTTTCAAACAAGCTATCTTGGGCCAGATTTGGAGGAGATTTGAGGCCAAAACGTGGCTGGGCAGACTGTGGGCAGATTCTCCTAATTCAATTTGGATTTTATATCCTAGTATTATTTTATTTTAACTTAGTTTCTTGGTGGGGATTGGGTAGCTAGGTTTTAGGAAGTATTTAAGCTCTTTCTCACAGCAATTTTGAGGACTTTTCTTTTATGCAATTCTGGGGAAGACAGAGACTTTGGCTAGGGTTTTTGAAGAGCTTCTACTTCAAGGTGTTTTTATTCCTATTCGTTCGAATGATATTTTCTTTGATTTTAATTATGAGTATGCGTAACTAATTCAAATTGCTAGAGCAAGGCCATAAGCCTTAGCATAAATATGTAATTTTATTAATTTGCTTATGAATGGATGCATGTTTGCTTTGAATTATTAATCACTGTGTTTAAAACTATCTATCTATTTTAATGACTGATCACCATTAGGATATGTAGACAAATAATTTGATGCAATTTCTATTGGAACATCACCCTGAAATTGAGGAGGGCTTCTTGTGATTAGTAGTTGTAAGTTCACTTAAGGCGAACATCACGCTCTTAAGGGTTGCATGGTTTTTCAAAGGGTTTTAACAAAGCTTAATGAGTCTGGCATGTTTATATTTGATCTGAACATCACAGACGGATTGCATGTTAGATATATGTTTTCGCTTGAACATCACAAAGAAAATATGCATTAGGAAAACCTAACCTTCAAAGCATATATGTGAAAATTCATAAGTAATTGATGGAATTGCATAAGATTGTGACGGTAATGGCTAAGCCCTAGTTTTCTCTAAATTGTTAGTTTTTAAAAAGAAAACGTTTTTCTTCTTTGCTGTTATTATTTCCCAACTTTCATATTTCTTTTACTATTAATTTAATCTTTTCAAATTCATAAACTTCAAATCTTTGATAAAATCTATTTTAATTATTAATTAAGAGTTAGTTTAATTACAAATTAGTCAAACAATCTTTGGGGACAACGACCTTGCATGAGCACTTATACTACAATTACCTTGTATTCTTTCAAGTATTTTCAGTGATTTTAACCCTATTGCGCAGGTTGTAAAAATCCTATCATGAGATATAGAAAAATTTGTAGCAAAGTGTCTTACATGTCGCAGGTGAAAGCTGAACATCAGAAACCGTCAGGTCCATTACAGCCATTACCAGTAGCAGAGTGGAAATGAGATCGTATAACCATGGATTTTGTTATAGGTTTACCTAAATCTCCAAAGGGACGAGATGTTGTATGGGTTATAGTGGATCGTTTGACCAAATCTGCACATTTCTTACCAGTCAAAACAACAGATTCCACTTAAAGTCTTGGAAAGCTTTACGTGCGAGAGATAGTAAGATTACATGGGATTTCTATTTCGATTGTTTCAGATAGAGATTCCAAGTTTACTTCCAAATTTTGGGGAAGTTTACAGAAAGCGTTGGGTACGCAACTAAATTTTAGTAGCGCTTTTCATCCCCAAACTGAGGGACGGTCAGAGAGAACCATTCAAATTTTAGAGGACATGTTGAGAGCATGTGTTCTAGATTTTAAGGGAAGTTGGGAAGATCATTTGGTGTTGGCAGAATTCGCCTACAACAACAGCTATCAATCTAGTATTCAAATGGCACCTTATGAAGCTTTATATGGAAGACCTTGTCGGTCACCTGTATGTTGGACTGAAGTAGGAGAAACTGTATTGCTAGGACCTGATTTGGTACAAGAGACAACTGAAAAGGTTAAACTTATCAAGCAACGTCTCTTAACTGCTCAAAGTCGACAAAAGAACTACACTGACCAAAGAAGGAAACCATTAAGTTTTAATGTGGGACATTATGTGTTTCTTAAAGTCTCATAGCAAATAGGAGTAAAAAGATTTGGAAAAACTGGAAAATTAGTACCAAGGTTTATTGGACCATTTGAAATCTTGGAAAGGATTGCTGAAGTAGCTTATAAGCTAGCATTACCACCTCAACTTTCGAATATACATAATGTTTTCCATATTTCTATGCTTCGAAAGTATGAGCTTCATCCAACCCATGTTCTAGATTGGGGAGAGCTCAACTTAGATAAAGAACTATCATTTGAGGAAAGACCAATACAGATTTTTGGATGATAAAGAACAAGTGTTACGTACGAAAATAATATCATTAGTCAAAGTTCTTTGGTTACATGGAAATACCAAAGAAGCTACATGGGAATTAGAGACAGAAATGTGTAAGAAGTACCCAGAATTGTTCTCATATTCCAGTAAGTTTTAAATTTCGGGGACAAAATTTCTTTTAAGGAGGGTACATTGTAAAGTCCTATATTTTAAAATTTTATATATATATATATATATATATATTAATATTTTAGGAAATCAACTGTTTTGCTATCTATATAGGTTTATAAGTTAAAATTTCGTTTATTTGATTATATATTTATATTGGTTATAATTATATAGATATATATAGTTATCTGGCCGCATAGTTGTTACTTTCATGGTAATTATTAAGAATAATACTATTATAAAAATACTCATTCGATTGATATATAATTGGATTTGTAAAGGGATGCCACGTACAAAGCCTTATCACTTAAGGTGATATTTACATCAAAACTTACCCACATGCACCACCATAGTTTCTTCACAAGTATCTACGATGACTAAGCTTTTGTTTAAAGCATGAGCTATTGGCGTTAGGAGAAAGTTCGATAATCTTGGAGTCAAACTTATCACCAAACTTACATTCCACCAATCAAAAGACCATCAGTTGCCGCCTTTTGCTACTATAAATAGAACCATTTCCTTAATTTATTTTTACAACATGCATGGTAGTGCATGATAGAAAGTGATAGAGAGAAGAAAGAAGAGGAAAAATATTGGAAAGTGTAGAACAAGAAAGTCGTTGAAGGAACTCGAGGTGTTGGACTGTAGAGTTATCTTACGTTGTAAAAATATTGGAATCAATGTAGGGGGTTTCTTGGGAGGCCTTTTACAGAGATTGATTTAATTAAATTTCGTGAGCATTATATTATGCGTGGTACTGTTTGATTTACATTCCTTATATTGGGTATCTACGTACTCTTAACTATTTGAACAATGTGGGTATAATTATATATATGTATTGGTGATGTTTTAAATGTCTACATTGTTGTGAAGGGCATAATTACATCATGTCATAGAATTTGGCTAGAATTCTGGGGTTGAGAAAATAATGGTGGAAAAGAGGGTAATGGAAATAATCTTTTGTGTCTTGGCAGGTACCAGGTCTCAGGGATCCCACAGTGCACATGGTTTTTTGGGTGATTCGGGACTGGTGACAGGGAGTTAGACAAGATGACTAACAAAAGGGGAATTATGGGATAATTGAAATGGGTGTTAGTTCATATAAATGGGCATTTGGGATCAAGTGGTATAAGCATGGTATGGGACGTGCAGGTCCTGATTGTCCAGTTATATGAATTAACGGGATTAGATGAAGAACATTCATGCATTGTTATTAATAATGTGATATTTGGCTGTGTGATTATATGTCACTTAGTTTAATTATATCAATTTACCGTGAAAAGGTTTATGTCCCTACTGAGCTGTGGTTTCGCTCACCCCCTAATAGATTTTGCAGGTACAGAACCTGAAATCTAGAGCTTGTGATAATTTTGGCATATCTATAGAGTGTATTGTGTATATAGCTTGTGGATGAATAATGAACTACTTTTTTTGTGAACTCTTGAGCAGTTCTACTTGTAAAATAATGTAAAAATTTTAAGACTTCAGATGTTGTCGTTTCCGTTGAATATTCTATGTGAAATATTTATTTTATTTATTTAAAATTCTTCACATTTTAGTTATAATTTTTATTAAATTCTATAATTAAAGTGTGAATCACGTCTTAACCCAAGGTTACGTAATTCGTGGGTTGGGGCGTGACACGAGAGTCCTAAAACACGGAAATTTTGACAGAAATATCAATATCGGTAGAAATTGAATAAAAATAATGAAAATAGTTTTAAAATATGAAATTTTTGAATGAAACTTCGAGACATGTTTATTTAATCAATTATCTACTAGTTTAACAAAAGAAATTTATAAAACCACACAGTGAGCTTGTGTGATTGAGATTACATATAATGTCCGCTGACAAACTTTGTTACTTATAGAATTTGCTAATTAATTGTTGGTTTTTGATACAGACACCCAATTTCATTTATAATTAAGTTTTTTTTTTTTTTTAATGGATGAACAAGAGAAACTTTGAAATTTTTGTGAGAAAATAATAAGACATTGAGTATTTAAATATAAACAAAATAAGGCTTTTTAGGACCAATGGTCTCTCAACTTAGATTTGCATTTTCATCCCTTAATTCACAAAATAATTGTGAAAATTATGAGAAAATATGAAATGAGATATATATATATATATCTATATATATAAAGCAAAAGGCAGAGAATGGTGAAACATTCAAAATACCAGAAAATGCCCTTGGTTAATGCAAACATTAAGAATTGAAATTATTAATTAAATGAGGATAATATGGTAAATTCACAATTTTTCGCATTAAAAAAATTAAAATTAAAAGAAAATTCAGATAATGGGTCCTATTTTTATGGAACACAAATATCCATTATCTTTTTTAATTCTAAAATAAATTTAAATTTTTTTAAAAAAAAACCTCTCACATGCGCGAAAGCGCGTGCAGAGAGGCTAGTCTATATATAAGCAAAAGGCAGAGAATGGTGAAACATTCAAAATACCAGAAAATGCCCTTTGTTAATTCAAACATTAAGAATTGAAATTATTAATTAAATGAGGATAATATGGTAAATTTACATTTTTTAATATTAAAAAAATTAAAATTAAAAACAAAATAAGATAATAGGTCCTACTTTTATGGAACATAACTACCCTGTTATCTTTTATTAATTCTAAAAATAAAATAAAAAAGAAAAAGAAAACCAATTGGCACATGCGTGAGCATGTGTCAAGGGGCTAGTATATATATATATATATATATATATATATATATATATATGAAGGCCATTGAGTTGGCCAAATCAACATGTGAAGGCCAAGTTGGCCTTCAGGAAATTTTAACTAAGCAAATCTTAAGGCCATCTTATATATACATATATGTGTATATATATACATTAAAAGTTTGTTTTGTGCAAGTGTTTTAACACTATATATAGTGAACAAACTTCAGCCACAAAATCACGCTAGCACACCCAATATTCCTTTGTAACTTGAAGACCCAACTAGCCATCTTCACAACAGCAAACTTAGCCACACCTCCATCTCGAAAACCAGCAAAGTCTGCTTGCCCGACCAGCGCTCACACACCTTCAGCCAAAATCACATCTTAGCCACCTTGACCTTTGCAAAAAGGCATCTGGGTAATGAGATCATTCCGGATTTTTCTTGTCTTGGCCTCTTAGAATTGGGTTCCGCCTCTACTTGGAGTTGGGTTCCACTTTGACCTCAAATTGGATTTTATACCACACCCAAACACTACCCAATTATTTTTTTTTTGCTATGATTGTTGAAGGAAGTTGAGGTTTTACCCCAAAACCAATTGGCACTGGGGGGGAATAGCCCAACTCCTCATAAGCCCTTTCTAGGTTTCTCAACTTTCAAATGTGGAACTTTTTACCTTCACATTTTCACATACCCCGCACATGTGGCTAATTTTCAAGCCTAACACGTGGACAACACATATTGGGTGACGTGGAGCATGTGTGGCCGTTGGGCTTTCACACGTGGACTAACCCGCTCTAATACCATGAAGAAAGTTGAGGTTCCACCCCAAAACCAATTGGCACTAGGGGGAATAGTCTAACTCCTTATAAGCCCTTGCTAAGTTTTTCAATTTTTCAATTCGCTAATAATTAGATCAATGGAAGCCATGTTTTCCCCATATCTGCCACATGTTTTGCATTTGTTTCAAGGCTAGATGAGGTCAGTTTGACTGTAGCACTTCTTCAGGTAGTGGTAGTGTTCATTTAGACTTATGAGTTGTTTTAGGCCATCTACAATCCAAATGAGGCTAAACCTAAATTTCACCCTTTCAAAATACAATTCTTCATGTATTGCCGGGACTCAAACAGTTTTTTCCTCCAACCTTGAAGACGCAAAATTTGAGCCCAAAATTTTGTAAAATTGTTTAAGAATGATTAACCACTAAATTTTTTTTTTTTTGTTTGTTAATTTTTCTGAACATTATTTCCAACATTCGTAATTTAATTTTCTAAATATTTTAACCTTAAAAAATCTAAATTCTAAAACATAATATATTTCTTGTGTATTTAAATTAATATTAATAATTTTACCATTGAATTTAAATTTGAACCGTTGGATCTAGTTAGATTAAATCCCAGCCATTAAATTAATATAGGCGTTTGTAGCAATTAAAAAAAAAAGCATGTCAAATTAATATAGGCGTTGGATCTAGTTATATTAAATCCCAGGCATTAGTTTAATATTAGAGCATTTCCACCAGTTAGCCCCTTGCCATGGCAAGGAGAGCCCTAGGGCAGCTACTATTCATGTGAATAGTGGCTACCCTAGCCCCCCTCAGCAAAGTGTGTTTCCAGCAGTTTAGGCTTGCCATGGCAAATACTATTCATTTTTTTATTTTTTTCACAACTTTTTTTACTTAAACAATTAATTTGGATAATATTTTCGGATAAGATTTTTTGGTTTCTACGTGTCAATACTATTCATATTAGATAATATTTTCAGATAAGATTTTATTTTATTAGTTGTATTGGTTGGTATTTATAGGAAAAAAAAAGTATGAGGATTTGGTGTTAAAAGTAAAGAGTATTGGTTGGTATTTATAGACATTGGCGAACCCAAAATTTTTGTAGCAGAGGTGCAATATTGACTAAGTATGAAAAATGATTTTTCGGAATAATCATTTTCTCAAGATAATTTTTGGCGGCTTTTATTCCTTACACATCAAATAAGAAAACTTGATTTTATGAAATTTTAATATGAAGTATATATTGACTTAATGAGCCATCATTTTTAGCCTAAATCGTATTTTGCACTAAAACCAATTTTTCATATTTTGATTTGATGGGAATTTGATTTTTTAGTATTTTTATTTGAATCTAAATAGGGGGTACTTCCTTATTTACATTGTAAACTTAAGTAAATGGAGTAATATAAAAATAAATAAAAGTAAAAGGACAAAGACATTTACTTAAATGTTGAAAATGGAAATAAGGTATAGAGAAAAAAAAATCAGTAATTTTTTTGGTATTTTTTAAAAATTTTATCTATTGTTTTTCATTTTTTTATTGCACAAACATTGGCTACCATTGGATTGCTAGAAAAAATATGATCGGAGAGCCTAGCGCTCGCCACGTGGACGATTTAAAACAATTTGGACGCAGGGCTGACGTCGACGTGACGTCAGCACGCTGACATCAGCCTTGCCCTCGAGCCAGCCCAGTCTGCTGGGTCCCACCATTTGCCCGGGCTGGATTTTGTTGCTGGAAACCACTTTTTTGCCCAAACTCCCCCCAGCTCGAGTCCAGCCTTAGCTGCTGGAAATGCTCTAAGCGTTGAAAGGTGATATCACATGAGCGTGGGGTCCACCATCACATGGGCTGGAATTATGTCTGCGCATGGGGCTTGTGGGCTCCACCAATTTTCGATCCAGGCAATAGACAAGGCGGAATAGGGCCTGGGTTTTTGACCAGACTGCTTTTTTAGCCCTTTCGCGTACATAGTTGGAGAAGCTTTTCAGGCTGAAAACTCAAATTTTGGGTTTGGCCTCATGATTTTTGTTATAATTAGTTTTGTAGGCCTGCTTTAAATCATATTCAATTGTAGTGATGTGAACTATGTAGTTGTTTGCGCGATTTTTGTTCGATTTAATTTTGTTAATCTTTTGGGGTTTGACAATTTAAATATGATGTTGGTGTTTAAACTGTATTAGTGAAGTTTATCTAATGAAATTATACTTTGATGAAAAGTAAAACTAATTATATTTTTTAATACAAGCGGTAATCTAAGGGAGGGAGTTTCTAGTATATGAACCCGCAAGCCTAACCTCCTCTTTCACAAGGCCATTACTCTCGCAATCTCAAGCGTATATAGCATTTTGAATGGCTTAGATTCCGAGGCTTTTCCTGTAGCAATGGCCTCAAGCGTTTAACAATCCCTCCTTGGTTGGCACTGCTACAATTCTATCATTTCCTTTATTTTCTTCATTGATCGTCAACATATCAATGGATAGATTATGTGCGAATCTCACCACAAACACTCCTTTCCATTTTTTCCTGTTTTGGGGTATTAAACAAGAGTGAAAAAAAAAAAAAGACAATAATGTTGGGGGAAGCAAAGGGGATTAAAACAATTACGTTGAAGTTGTTTAAAATGTCCACTACCGTATACCTTTACACCTAGTATATGTGCACTGCATTTAGCAAACTCGCAAATTCATGGGCACTGCACTCAGGTTCATCTTCAAGGGCTGCACAAGGCTTGCTCTAGATCGTTGAAACTTTCAGCAGTATCGGAAGCATAGTTGCAAAATGATTAGACCAGATATCCCTGATCAAAGCTATGCAACAGAAACAGGGCTCCCTCATCAAAATTATTCTTGCTGCTGCAAGTTATACAGTATGAGGAATTATAGCTTTTCTTTTCTTTTCTTATTTTAGCATTGGACGGCCAGAAAACCCAAAAAATAATAAATGACTGCAATCCAGAATGTAAAAGATGGTCACAGTCAACAAACCAGTACACAGTCACAATTGTCAAACAACAACGATAGCCTTGGAGCAAATATAGAGATCCATAAGATAACGACAAGTAGCACTACTCTTCATATCTTAAAACTGAATGATATGAAAAAGACCTGTTTCCTCAAAGAGAAATCTTCATTGCCAAGCTCCTGATCGCACCCCTCATGAAACAAGCAGCATATACCCCTGTATGATAACAGATACTACATCTCTTAAATGAAATGGAGAGTGCATGGCAAGTGAAAAACAATTTGGTTAAAAATGACATGAAAACAGTCAAATACAACAAAAGCAATACATAAACCTAAACCCTCCATTACTTAAAAGTGATTCTTCATACAACTCTCTCTCTCCACCCCCCCCCCCCCCCCCCCCCCCCCCCCCCAAAAAAAGGAAGACTGCGAACCGGGTCACTTTCACCATGCACTCAGCAGTATATATTGGATGGTATTTATGCTCTGCTCGTCCAAACAAGTCAACTTGAAAATCATGAAAATTCCAAAGGCACAATTCCACCATGTTACCAGCATCATTCACCCATTTTGAAAATGAGTTTTTATTTAGTTTTTACGTAACAGTAATACCAAAGGAATCAAAAGTTTATATGAATAAATCAATGATTACAGTCTCTGCAAACGGCCAATTAATGAAGGCAGTGTGTTCACTTCCTTGAACCTGGCCGAGTTCAATTCCCCTTCCCTTGTCAAAATAAATATGATTGGCATATGTGCACACTATTTACACAATAAGGGAAGGGATATAATAAAAACTTTACAATTGGAGGTCTGAAATTCTAGAGACAAGATCAAGTGGCAACAAGTTCAATTATCACAAACCCTAAGTTCCACAGATTTCTTTAGCTTCATAATGCGGCTGTTTTTCTTTGACTCTGCAACGGCGACACTTATCATGGCAACAAAAAGGAACCTCTGGATGGGGCTAAACAGCTCCCAAGCCACGGCTTGCTCGGGGTTCAAGCCACCTTTAATGGCTCGAGCCGAGCTGGACTCATCAGCATTGACGAGCTGACCATCAAGGGAGACCCGTGCTGGCTCGTCGGAATACAATGTCCTTGGATATTTTTTTGGACTTATTTGTAGTTAGATTATGGATCACTTAGAAATCATTCTGCATACACTCCATTTTGTTCACTGGGTACAACACACATTGACTTGCACCACACTTCCCCACTTCCCTCTTTCCCAAATCATATGGTTATTAAGGTATATAATGCATTTTGAGAAAGTGAGAACCAAGATGGAAAAGAGATGCATTACAAGAACTCATGCATAAGTGTCAAACTTAATATAGCCTCCATTTACTCTCTCTCCTCCAGACCAAACCGGTTACAAAGGTTAGTAAAAAAACAACTCAATCAGCTGGAAAACCACTTACATCATCCTCAAAGTTCTACTAATAGCTTTCAAAGCCTGCAAGTAGTTCCCAGGACATTTCTTCAGACCCTGCAGCTATACATGAACAAGGAACAAAAAATTCATGATCAGTCACGAACCACAAGAAGAAGTAATCCAAAACGGGAAATATCATAATTCATAAAAGTTCCCAGATGCATGAGAAAATGACAGAAAAGACTGCATCAATTCAGCAAAGAGAGGGAAAGGATTACTTACAATAACAAATAAAGGATTTAAATATATAGAACTTAATCTTTCAAGATAGTTTAGAGAAGCATTAGCAAGACCCTACAAAGAAGTTATCCAAGAGTAATCATAGTTGCAGACTTACTATAGCTCTTTCAGCAACCAGATGTCGGGGTAACTGCCTCAGGCTCCCTTCAATATCATTAGTTTATTCTTTTGCCACAGTAATCGGATTTTTTTGTAATAAAAGATTAAGTTCCACAAAATAAATACTAATGCTGCACTACATCAGCATGCAATAAACTACTTTATTTAGAAGTAATCAAGTACATAAAGAAAAGAAAAAGTATCCTCACAAGTCACAACACATGAAAACATTAAAAGGATATCCTCTTCTCTTGGATCAAGGATCACGCTCAGAGTAGATTTCCAATCTTCTCTGAGTACTACAGCTCCAATGAGGTAAGTGGGCAGAGAACCAGTTGCCAACCACTGAAATCAGAATGCAGTTCGATAAACCATCAAGCAAACTTTAATCCATCGCATATTCGAAAAACCATCTTTTTTTCAAAAGAAATCTTCTGGGTAAAAAAAGACCAGCTGGTCTTTTGCAACAGAACTGTCGTCTTTTAATAGCTTTGTAGTATCATTGCAATTGTAAGAACAAGAAACCTCTTATTGCAAAAAAAGGAAGAAGATAAACAATCTCAATAACATCTAGCCTTTTAAGTACACCATTATGCAAATAAATAGTACAAGAAACAACACAAATAATCAGGGGGATGTGGGCAGAGAGAGAGAGAGTACTTGTAAACCAAAGTAGTTAATAAATCCTTGCTTTCCGAAGGCAATTGCAGATGTTTTAATCGTATCTTCAGAATCTGCAACAACTCCTCTGAGAAGATATGTGGATGCATAAAATGAGCCAAATGAGATTTATTTTGCAAGAACATACAAATGGATAGAGGGAACATGCTTACCTCAATGTTACAGTAAATTGATTTCCCAGGAGTTGGCCAAGGACAAGTCCTTCCCTCACATAGCTGGAGAAAGGCAACTATTACATGAACATGCATTACAAACCAAATGGATGGGAATATAGGTAACCCACAATTCTTGAGCCTTATCAGACATCACCTACTTTGATACCAATCAACCTATCATTAAGAGCAGTTAATTTACTTGCAAACTGCTTAAAAACAGTTACCTGGAAACACAACAAGAACCAATGGAGAACCACCCTACAACAGAAGTATTAGTTTTAACAAATTCATTAAATATTTTAGCAACCATTTTGCTGGAGCTAGAATAACTGATATTCAGAGGATTGGTACTAGAAATCTGTATTTCAACAAAATTCGACCTACGGAACATGGGTCAAACCCCTGTTGTACACACTGATTTGAAAACAATTAAAATATGAGCTTCTATACCTTGGTTCAAAGATATGTAGTGTTAAACAGCTTTATCAGAAGTCTAGCAGATGAATGCCAACAAGAATAAACTCAAGCAAATATTTCTTCTAGATAAGCAAATACAATGTTTAGAGGCATAAGCAGCAAAGTTAGTGAGTATCAGTTACCCATTGAGGTGAGGGGCATAAAAGGCAGAATCAATATGGCACACACATCATGTACCAGGCATCAGGCATCATGTATGGATTATGATACTTGGAAATTAAGTGGACCAAGGAAAAGTAAATATTATCTGGTTAGTTCATTAAAGGAAGGGGCTTTCTGTGACGATAAGCTAGACAAGGTTTTCTTCTCTGCATAGACGATCACTCAAATCTCCATGAGCATAACACAAACACAACTATGCAATTCACAATATGTACTGTACTTAAATTTGGATGCTATTCACATATCTACTCCATGTAAAGTTTACAGCCTCAACATTGGCAACTTCTCAAAATCCTTACACCTGGTTCCAAAAATCAAGATAAACATGATAAAAGGGTTCAATGGCCATATAACAAGGATCAAGCACAGAACTTAATGGAAGATTGAACTAAACCCTAAACCCTAAACTTAATCCGCAATTCATAAAACAATTCCCAAAATAACAATCAATCAATTTCAAAAGCATTATAATACAGCTACAACTTCTTGGTTATTTAGAAAAGCATATATTGAAAGAGCACAACATTAATATATAGGTGCAATGCAAATTTTTGCAGTAAAAACCTAAACTTTCCCAAATCCCTCAGTTCAATACCAACCCCCTTCCTAAATACAATCTAATTAGCCTTCTTCTAATCAAAATCCTTCCTTGATCCTCACCAAATCTATCAATCAATCACTTGTACTCGAAGCTGGGCATGGGCGGGGCATCGAAGCTCTCCAAAATCTTTGTCTCGCTTCCGCTACTCTTAGCCTCAGGCTCCTTGCTCTTCCCGAACCACCCTCCAAGCCACCCTCCTGAACTAGCCTCAGCCCCGCTGCTGCTAACCGACGTTGCCGGCTCCGAGCCCGGCTGACCCGGAGCACGGCCCATAGGAGGAAGCCCAGGCAAACCGGCCACGCTCGCCGGCTCTTCAATCACAATAGGCATCTGCTGCTGCTGGCTCATGAACTTATTAAGCATGATCCCAGCTCCTTCGATCAGAGCCAGGAGGACCCCACCGAAGGCAGCCGATCGAGCCGAGGCGCCGAGGCCCTGTCGCATCTGGAGGAAGCCACCGGTGGCGGCGCCGGCGATGATAGAGTTCCAGGGGTCCTCCTTCTGGCGGACATAGACCATGGTGCAGTCGAAGGCGGAGAAGAGGCCACCCCAGACGGCGAAGCTACCGCCGACTCGCGGCGCGTTCATGCGCACGGCTTGCGAGCCGCCGATGAGCCGAGTGCCGGAGGGGGAGTTGTAGACGCCCTTGAGGAAGTGGAAGGCGGAGCCGCCGACAGCCCCCATGCCGAAGGCGCCGCCGATGTCGTCGAGGATGCGGTCGGGGCACGGTTCTCGAGAAGTTTCTGGAGTTCCCATGGTTTGTGTGATGGGCGAGAGGGTTTTTCGCTTCTTTGAGGTTTGCTTGAAGAGTCGATAGAGAGATCGAATTAAGAGGAGGACTTTCTTTGTGTTTGCTTCTTCTGGTTCTTCTGGGTTTTAGTTTGTGTGGTGTTTTAGTTCGGGTCGGGTTTTTTTGTTGCGGGTGCATTTCTTCAATTCGATTTTTTAATATTGATAAAAATAAAATAAAAAAAGTCCTAGTACGGCATCGATTTTGGCTTGCCAATCACGTAGTCAGTTGACTCATGAAAGTGCAATTAGGACTTTAGGCTTGGAAATGCTTGTGGCAATTAGGGATTCAATGGTTATCAATCCAACATAATTATATGTTTTTTTTTTTTCACTTTTATTCTCCCTGAATATTATCCCCAAAGTAGTAAAATAAATTATCGTAACTATTCAAAAGTATATTTATGTTTGGTATCATATCATGTTATATACGAATTGAGCAATGAAAAAGTGGAAGATCAATTATAGAGAAACAGGTGGCGCAAGTGTTACATTTGTATTTTTTTAGTTTCATTCTTTTGTTATACTAATGCCTCATTGCCCTTGTTTTTTTTTCCTTCTATGATGTGTCTCTGGAACCAGCTAGACTTGCTCCACTTGAAGTAGTACTATTTGATGTTGAAAGAACTCTGTGTGATCCAGATCTCATTCATTTCAATGCCTTCTGCAAAATGCTTCCATGGGTAAAGTGATTGTTTTGTTTCCTACTATTCTATCTGGTCAAAACTACAATGTGTTCAATTATAAATCATGACATTTGGTGTTTTTAGCTGAGATTGTAGTGATTTTCATTTATTTTCTTTCTCTAAATTTTCAGTTATTACAATATGTTAACAGTGTACGAGAGAGTCAAGAAGAAGCTGTGAGTATAAAGAGGTTCTTTGCAGGCTAGACAAGATTGAAAATGGTTTTTTTTTTTCTTTTTCCTATTTTCTTTTGCAACTTTGTGTTCACTTATTCTCCATGAATATTATGTTCAAAGTATTTAAATTTTCGTCTGAAATGTTTTATTTGTGTTTCTTGATTTGAATGAAAGTTTAGTATTTCATCCTTTTTTGGGTTTCTTTCATTTCATACTGTCTACGCATTTTCCTTTTCATAGTGAACTCTTTTATCACGATTCCTGCATATATCAAAACCAACAAAGCTGTGGTGATTGAATTATAATTTCCATGTATGACACATTTTGAATACCAATTCATGTCCTAAAGACAAAAAATTTGCTATTCAATGGAATATTTGTTTTGAAATAAGTTTTACTCTGTACTTTTTGCTCTTCCCATTACTTTTTTTTTTTTTAAACTTAATGATTTGTTTATCACTGGCATGTAAATAACGTAGTAGCATGTTTAAATTCTTCTTAAGGAGTGTTTTGAATCAAGACCTTGGTTCTATTTTTCAAGAAGACGTCTATCTTAGTAAACTAAATTGAGTTTGAGTTTATGAGGTTAAATATTTTGCCATATTTTTGTTGCACTGTTTGTTTTCTTATTCTCATATGCAAGGATGATTTGTTTTCTTTTCTTTTCTTTTCAGTTTCAAAAAGAGTTACAGTACTTTTCTCTTGCTTAAATTTTATGAATCCATATTAAGAAATGTGGTTATGCATTATGTAGCCTTTCGTGAACCCATATTAAGAGATGGGCATGAGTTTTGGATGCTCCCAAGTAGCCAAAAACTTCCATCCCTTGAATCCTCAATAGGCTTTGTGAAGACTCGTGTCCATCCATACCACAACCTTCTTAGCAAGCCCTAGGTTTCTTGTTTTTACATGACTTGGGCCCACGTAAGCTCGTAGCATGGCTTGGAGTTAGAATGGCGGTCTTTTGGATTGGCGTTGTGTGTTTATTTGACATATTCATGCTTGAATTCTTATTGTGCTATAATTGGCTATGACCGAACTAAATTGCACCTAACAGGTTGATGCGCGTGGGCTTACAAGGTCGGCACATTTTACAAGTTTGTTTTGACCCTTATGTGTGGCGGGTTTGGCTGTTTGCTTGGCGTGGCGTGTGGCCCGCAACTCGTATGGGTGCATCCGACAACCTTTCACATACCCTAGTCCGGCTTTTCTTGGGCAAAACATCATGTTGGGCTAGGATTAAGCTTGGGCCTAGCCTTGGATATTTTGGGCCTCAACACCTTATGCGGAGTCGAGACACTAAGACCTACATTTTAGAATCCAATTCACGTTAAATTAAAAAAATGCAAAAATTAAAAATAAAAACGTGTAGGCTTCGAATTTCATTTTGGGTTGGGTTTTACCGTTGTTCGGGTTTCGAAATTATGGGCTTTGGGCTTCAAGTTTTTTTGAGTTTCAGTTGACGTAAACTTGTGTGATTAGGGTTTATTGTTTCGTTTTTTGTTTTGTTTTGTTTTGTAATTTTATTTTATTTTTATATTTTGTGATTTTTATTTGCTTTAATACCTTCATTTATTATTATGACATTGCTTGTGTCTAAATTTTAAACATTGAGGACAATATTCATTTCTAGGTTTGGGGGTATTGGAAGTAAATTTTATTATTATTATTATTATTATTTTTGTTTGCTTTTGCTTTTGTTTTTTTATTTTAGTCTTGCTTTTCTTTTCTTTCTTCTTTTTTTTTAGTCACTTTTCGAACACATTTGATGAGATTGTGATAAATGTTTACATAACTTAAATGAAAATTGGATTTTCTTTATAAAAAAAATTAAAAAAATTCGGCATTGTTCTAGCATGATATGTTTGAAACCTTCTTCTGTACACTTGCCATTTGTTTCATATTTTTTCAATTAAAGGATTTGCATGATTCAAAAAATTGTATCAAGCATAAATTAGATTTATATAACCATATAAAGTGAGCTTTTGAGCCTTGTACTTCAGTTCATGAGTGTTATACACATACTCTTATTTTCTTGTCATTTAAGTTGTTGTTTGATCTCATATTCATTGATTTGGTTGAACACTTAAAAGTCATTCATTCTTTTGTAATTTGATTTCATGACATTTAAGAAATGATATTAAGGCCCTTTTTGGATCGTTTGTGCCTTTCAAGCTAACTTTATGCATGCTTAAGCATGATTTTCCATTGTTAACCATTTTGAGCCTACATGTAAACCTTTTCTTTCATTTAACCAATTATATTTTCTCACCTTAGCCTGAAAAACAAGTATGTACCTTTCTAAGGAACTCTTGAGCTTTAATTGGGATGTGTTTTTCATACGAAGTTTGGGAAGGGGTGTTTCATTTCCGAAAAAAAAAAAATCATACAATTGGTGAAAAAAAAGAGAAAAGTTGTGATTAAGTGGTGGTTGAATGAAATTTCGTTTTTGGGTTTCTTTATTAGCCTCAAAATAAATTGGTGTTTGTTCAATTAAAAGAATGGAGGTATAAGGAGTTTTGATCATGTAAAAATATATTTAAGGAGTTTTGTTCAATAATATTACAGATTGTACGGCTAACACTAAAATTTATTTTGGAGAGAGAGAGAGAGAGAGAGAGAGAGAGAGAGAGAGAGAGAGAGCTGCCTTATCCTTAACCCATCCTCCACATCAGTAGCATTCAACGGGTCTACATTGTCCATGTCCCAAAATTTAATTTGGAACTCATCACTTGCATAGCAGCCAAGACTAAGTTCTTGGTAGTTGGTACGTTGATCAAACTGCACTACCCCCAGTTTTTTTATTTCCTTGATTGTGCCCAATTTCACTACTTTTGGTGCCCTTAATATTTTGAAGTTGCCTATTTAGATCCCTCAATATAAGGGAGGATTGTATGAAGGGGATTGTGTTGAATTGTTTGGATTCGCATGAAGAGTGAGATTGGCGTTGGAAAAATGTGATGGATTACAACACTTTATAAAGTTTAGTTCAGGTGGTTAAAAATAAAAAAATTAAAGTTTATATGGTAATAGCTCACATGCCTTTATGTAAATTTCTCTTTCAAATAAAAAAATTAGTGCTGTAAAATGCTTTTGAAGATTGAAGATGAATTTTGAATGCCAAAAAGTTAATGAAAGGGGAAACACTAGCGCCCACCGTGGGGCTCGAACCCACGACCACAAGGTTAAGAGCCTTGCGCTCTACCAACTGAGCTAGACGGGCAACTTGTTAGATTGTGGACACTTATAGGTATTAGAAGGCTATTGGGATATCGCAGACTACATCAGATGCCCGCATAAGGTGACGAAACCAACTCTCCCTTCATCAATGAATGAAGCCTCTGGAGTTCAGTGATGGCATCCACACACTCCAGCATAAGAGGGACAAATGGATTCTGCTGTTGCAGGGTTTGTTGCAGATTTGCTGGAGGCAGCTTGGCTGCATATAATCACATTAAAACATCAGCAAATACTTTTTGCTAAAACAATTCAAGAAGAGTTTTAAATGAAATATGTTCATAAGTGAAGCATCAATAATCTGGATGAGAGTAGCTCGTAATTGATGCATAAGTCCATCTTCATCAAGAGTTGATGTTGGCTGCCATTCCTTTGTCCTATAATTGAAGACACTGTAGCAGTTCTAGTAGTTGGTAAATCACTTCCAATACTGTTATTCTCATCCCAAGCTTGGCAGGTGCTTGGATTACCAATAAATTTAAGATTTTTTTACTGATTTAGTATTGATGGAATGCACTACATACAGAAACATGCCCTACTACTATTCATCGTCGGATTTTTTCTTCTGCAGTTGAAACACAACACTCTTTTACCAACCGTAGCTCCTGTTAAACATAAGAAGACAAAGAAGATGACTTAGGAGGTGGAAGTGGTGAAGACAAACCTGAATATGACTGGTTTCAATCTTGTTAAGTAGGGGAATAAAACAATTGTCTGAGGCTGTCACACCACTTCTCAACTTGATGATAAATTCTCAAACGCTCAAATGCATTATTTACTTGTTTTTTCAGATATTGGCCTTGTTTTCTCAAACTTGAGATTATCTAGCAATCACCAGCAACATTCATAATCTCTCTCAACCATAGTTGCCCATCTTCAGCACCAGTTAGACCAAACTATGCCTTGGAAGTTCGAAGGCATTCCTCTCATCCAGCAAGCTTCTCATTCTCTCGGCATCACTGCACCTTCCACCCCAGCAAAGATGTTGGACATAAGCACGTAGTCCCCTCCATATCCTCTCTCCAACTCCAGTATCTCACCCATTTCCCCTCCATGTGTGGAGTTGTTCAATTGGGCATCGCAACAGCCACGGTTCAAACATGATGTTTCTACTCATCACATTACGGTAAAGAAACTTGGGGTAGCTAAAATGTATGAAGAAATGGATGATGTTGTCAATCAAGTGCTTGCTATTTCCTACATTGGTTCTGTGGCACTTTACAATTCCATTATCTATTTTTTCACGGAAGCTTGGAAGTTGACTGTCAATATATTTAAACACATGCAGAATAGCAGAAACTTGAATTGTAGGCCTTCAATTTTAGGATGTCAATGATGCACTCAGAAGAGGCAATAGTATACATTTGAATTCTTTTTGATATACCTGTCATATCAGTCACTTGTAGCCTATTTGGCTATAAGATTACATGTGTTTGGACCAAGCTTTTTATATACCTGTCATACCAGTAACTTGTAATAAGTTTTATCTATTGGAACAGTTTGGGTCTCCACCTGTTTGAAGTGGGAAGTATATATTATCTTGGAGTGATAGTTATTAGTTTGCAGCTTACTCAATTTGCATAATTGGACGTGAATAAACTCTGATCCAGTGTTTCCTTCATTGAGTAACTTAGCGTCCACAATCTAGGCTTGCGAGACAACAACTATTCAAACACACGATGAAAGATCATACATATATGAAAATATAGAAAAAAAGAAGAGATTTTTTATCTGCACTTGACAAGCACACACGTTCAAGGATTGGAAAGCGTAGAGCACGTTCAAAGTTTCTAGGGTTGACATAAGATAACGAAATCGAGCAACTCATTAATTCCTTCAAAATAAATACACCTAAATTTTATTTGACTTTTAAGAAGTAGTAATTGAAAACACTTCGATGCTTTTTTTTAGAATGCTGCTAAACGAACTCTAAAATTAATTGAGTACACCATACTACCAAACTATTTATTGAATTACTAATTTATCATAATATAAAATTACCAAAAAGGATATATTGAATTGTGAAACAAATAAAATTTTATTAAGTACACCTTACTCACCATATTTAACCCTTAGCAGACATAGAAAAGTATTCTTATTGCTTGGTGCTCACGAATAACGCAGCAAGTACTAGTTTAGGATTGGTATTACAAAATTAAAGGAGAGAAACCTGGTTTAGGATTGGTATTGCACTAGGGTTATTTTTGGTAATTAAATAAGGCGTACTTAGTTAATTATATATTTTGATTAAAATATTATGATTAACTTAGATTATATGATGTACTCAGTTAATTTTAGAGTTCATTTAGCAGCACACTTTTTTTAATGTCAATTGAAATTTGAATTGAATATGCCCAAGTTCTTTTAAAATCTGAATTTAATACACCCAAACTTTTAAACTCTTTTAAAATCTTAATTGAATGTGGCACAAGCAATTTCAACATAAAATTTGAAAATTGAATGGCTATTAAATATTTTATTTAACAATTCATCAGCAGTATTCTCTTCTTCATGATCTTCTTTACCCCCACAATTAAAAGCAAAAATAAATAAATAAATAAATAAAATTAATGAAAGGGTAGGATTGTCATTCAACGGAAAAAGAATGCTTGTGCAAGGCGAAACTATGTCTAAAGGATCAGCGATTGCTCCTCTTTAAATCCCCGAGCCTCTCTTTCTCGTTTTCCTCTCCTCCATCTCACTCTTCAGACTCCAGTCGTCGGCGAGAGACCCCGCCATATTTTCTTCACTTTGAATTTCTTGAGGTTCGTATCTCTATCCTCCTGTTATTACTTTAAGTCTTTGTACCCGTTTAAATGTTTGTGGCTTTCAAGTTTGCTTTTGTTATTTGTTTGATTTAAGTTAATTGATGAACTGGTTTTCTTGTAGAAATTGGATGTGGGTTTTAGTTGTTCTGTTCATGAGTATTATTGTTTGCTGGTCGAATACAATCTTGTATCTGCTACAGGAAGATCTGATCTGATTGTTGCTTCTTGACATTTGTTTATGGTGTTTCTTTTCAAATGTTTGTGTATTGTTAGGCTTCATTATCTATCTGACTCGATCCCTTGAAGCAAAATTAATAGGTGTTGCTTTCCATAATTGTTACTTTGATTTTGAATTTGTGATTTTTTGAGCAGTTAATGGAGTCGAACCAAGCCAAACCCGGCCTACTGTGCAACCCTGAAGCCTCTCAGAGAACGCTGTATTCTATTCTCACACTGCTCGTTTTTCTCATTTTTAATGTTAAATGTATGATGCGTATTTTTGGTATGTGCAGACCTTATGGTTTTGGGGATTTTGCTTTGTATATGACATTTCAATCCTTTAATTTTTTTTTTGAAGGTACCCATATGTAACTGGTACATCTGTGGTGGCTTTGAAATACAAAGATGGAATTTTGATGGCTGCTGATATGGGAGGTTAGCTGCCAATCCAATTTAGATTGTGTTTCAATTTTTAATTATTTTTTGACACAAAGGTTAAAGTCCATCGTTTTATGAACAATGCTCATCATCTCTTCTTTTGGAGTTTCAATATTGTTTATGTTGCAAAATTTAGACACCCATGTGTGTTCCTTTTCATGTTTCTGTTTACTTTTGTAACAATATGAAATGATGCATTTACTAATAGGTTCTTATGGGTCTACCTTGCGATACAAGAGTGTGGAACGAATGAAGCCTATTGGAAAGCATTCTCTTCTTGGTGCAAGTGGAGAAATAAGTGACTTTCAAGAGCTATTACGTTATCTTGATGAGCTCATGTAAGCATTGTTTTGAAGAAAAATTATGTTGAAGATACCTTCCCCAATGCTTTCGTTGTGATTTTTGCTATGCTTCTTGGTATTATTTGCAACTTGAGCTCAAAAGACTATTCATTTTGATTTTTATGGTTGTAGCCTATATGACAACATGTGGGATGATGGCAACTCTTTGGGACCTAAAGAGGTCCACAACTATTTGACCCGGGTGATGTACAATAGGCGTAACAAGTTCAATCCGCTGTGGAACTCTCTTGTCCTTGGTGGAGTGAAAAAAGGACAGAAGTACCTTGGCATGGTAGGCCTCATATAATCCTTCCCTTAATGCGTTGTAGCATGCTGTGTGCAATTAGGAAAGCTGATTATATGTTTATTTATTTATTCAAGAATAAAGTTTCTGAATGTGCTGATTTAGTTACTTGTCATATTCTTTTATCCCTATCCAGGTTAGCATGATAGGTGTAAATTTTGAGGACAATCATGTAGCTACAGGATTTGGAAATCACCTTGCACGGCCTATTCTTCGTGATGAATGGCATGAGAACTTGACTTTTGAAGAGGGTGTAAAGCTACTGGAGAAATGCATGCGTGTCCTCCTCTATCGTGATCGGTCTGCTGTCAACAAGCTTCAGGTATAGTAATTAATTAATGTTATTTACTCTATCTTTTGTCATCCTATAGTAATAACAGTGCTATAAGCTATCAATTCCATAATATTAAGGCCTTTAAGAAACGATGATTTGACTAGCAATTACTGAGGGCCTTCTTATCTTTTTTCTTCTTTTTTTTTTGACCTGCCATATAATTCAATCTGTTTTCTTTAATTGTCTTCAACATTTATAAACCTTTTTAAATATGAAACCTGGTAAACCTTTTTTAATATATTTGAAGTGTTTTGTTTTTTCTATTGTGGTAAATTCTCTCTCTCTCTCTCTCTCTCTCTCTCTCTCTCTCTTACACGTTCAAATAGGTTTTCACTAAACTTTTGTCACTCTTGATCTTACTAGTTTGTCATGTAAGAAACTCTCATGAGCCTGATAAGTGTTGTAATTCCCTTTCACTGGTGAAGTGCTAGTTATTTACTGGACTATTAATTGGGCTTTAGCTCTGTAAAGTTTTTAAAGTGGAGACAGAGGAAAGGAAAGGGAAAATATTATGCTAATGAACGTGGTTACATGGTTTTGATTTCAATTTTCTGTCGGAATATTTTCCTATTTCTACCCAACAAGTTTTCTAACATCTGTTCTGTATATATTTTATGCAAATCAGAAATCACATTGTACAATGAGTTGCTTGGTAGAATTTACTTATCGTTTCTATTTGTCATACTTATAAAAGGAAGGATTTAGGGTTTAGTTGATGATGGGTCATTTAAGAGGGAAATTGTTATTGATCTTTGGATGTGCTTAATGCTAGATATTGTGTGGTTTTGAACATCACATGATTTTAAACACCACCTTCGTCTCTGAAGAGGTGCTGAAGGTTTGTGGCATATGTTTGTTGATTTAGTTTGGTGTGAAACAATTTCCTCTGTTTCGCCTCCTTTGCTATTAAAGTGAAAAACTGCAATGAGATATGTATATATTTTTAAAGTGAAACTAATAGTTTGGAATTGGCATAGTAGTTCCAAGGCCAAAAAGGAAATTCAAACAATCAGTGTTTAAGGATCTTGATAATTTTGTGCATTGTAAGGGTGGAGTGTATTGTTTTGCTTGAACATGGATTGGCACTTCTTTGTAAGATGACACACTTTAAACTTTGAAATTGCAGATTTCCAAAATCACTGAAGAAGGTGTAACCATCTCTCAGCCCTACTCTTTGAAGACTTTCTGGGGTTTCTCTGCTTTTGAAAATCCAACATTGGGTGCTGAAGGATCATGGTAGTTGAATACAGGCATGGGTTCTGAACATGAAACAGCCAACTAGGAGCTAAGTTGAACTTTAATGTGTTTCTACAGTTATTGGAACCATGAATTTGTAACAGTGTTGACTCGAATATAGCTGGTTGGCTTTTGAGAAACATTTTAGCTATATTACCCATCGTTTTCTTAAATTTGGTGTTGCAGCATCCAACAAGTATGAACTTCTTGTAGTGGCGCTTAAAAGCAATTTCTATTTTCCTTTGAATCATTTGGCCAGTATGTGGTTTGAAATTCATATAATCGGTTGCAGGATACACACACACATACATATATATTTCTATATCAATAAATTGTTTGATTAGCAATAACAGGAATAGGAATTCTATCTGGCATCTGATTTTCTTTGTTTTCATACAAAATAGTGGTCTTTTTCTAGAATTTTTGGATACTGGGGACAATAGGAGGATATCATGGATTGTTGTTAAGCAGGAGAAATGAGTTCTTGTTCGTTCTACACGGTTATTGAAGCTCCACAGTGCTTCTTTGTGGTAGGAGTGTTTTTTAAGTTGAGCTAGGAGGGGATGGTTTTAATCAGTCTTAGTTTGACAATTGGAAAGTTTCTTTAGATTATAGAATATTTTTGGAGCCGTCAGATGTGAAATGTATGATCTAAATTCTTGTGATGAGACGATTATGTTTGTGTTCTGCAGATGGAAGGCAAACTGACGTAAGCTTGAAACACTTGACCAAAATTGTTCACGTCCTCGGTTATTGTCGAAGAAAATTAGCGTTTGACAAGAATAGATTATTGCTTCAACATCTTAACGCAAACAGTATCGTTTTAATGGAACATACATTGAAAGTTTATAGCGTTGTAATGAAACACTGCCACGTAGTATGACCAATCTATGTGCTATAATTAAGTGGGCGACGGAAGTTTTACTTTAGAGTATTGTAACCGATTTACGTGTTAAATATGGATGAATCTTGGCTAAGCATACATAGAAGCAAAAACAAAACATTACCTGGATCTAGCTTTCTGGTATGCCTGACTCAGTTGAATCTTAGACCAACAAATTAACAACCAAAATGAATTTTAGGTAAAAACACTTCATTTCCAAGAGAGTACATGTAATGTTTACAATAATTTAGATGAATTATCAACTATCAAGGAATATTTTATATGATATGGCACATTCTTTAATGTTATGGAAACAAAAAACAAACAAATAAATAAAATAGAAACATTGGTAACCAAGTTTTATGCAGCTAGTTGTTTAGATGCTTGTAAGCTTGGAAATGTTCTTATACTTTTCTTGGGGGAAAATATCATGCCATGAAAGTCTAAGCTTGACACAGCAGAAACCGAGAGAACTTGCACCAGAAACATACATGAGCTGAAAATGCAGGCATTTTGCACCTGCAAAACAGAGAGTAAACAGCAAACTGTAAGGAAGATAACAAAATGAAAATAAATACTCTTATGAAGTGTACAAAGTTTGCTGTGCTCCTAGTATTTTGCTAATACAAAGAAAGTTGAACCCCATTTTCATCAAAACTAAAACTTCTGGTTGCCATTGCTTGCTACGGTAGTGGTTTTCATGCATATGCAAGGTTTCCTATGCAGAAGAGATGGCACTGGCATCCCAGCCCCCCCAACGGGGTCATGACCGACTACGGCGCCATCTCTCCTGCGTAGCGAACCTCTCAATGCTTTACTCTCCTTCCATCTATGATTGGTTTTGCTCTACGAATATCCTGTGTGTACTTATCCAGACTGTCTCCAGCCATATATACATATATATACTTCCATGAAGTAAAGACTCAGCCACAAGCATATATATCAGCCCCAATAAACCAGTAGGCAAAATTTACATGTTACATATATTTTCATGGAACTAATAATTATAAGAAAATAAAATTCCCTTTAATTATGAGGTCATTTGTGGAACGTCAGCCGTACCATATAAGACAGGAGCTAATGGGAGACCTATGCTAGCTGTTGTCTGGGGTATCTTGTCAGCTCTGCAACTCTAAAATGCATCATTATCCGCAGCAGCAAATGCTGGCCCCCCAATTTATAGTCAAATCATACAGCTTAAAGACAGAGCAACTTGAACCACTGGGGAAGCCATCTAAGAGCAACTCCACTCATTTGCCCCTTACCATGGCAAGAGGTGAGCTAGGGCAGCCACTATTCATGTGAATAGTAGTTTCCCTTGCAAATATTATTGTGTGTTTCCACTCGTTGCCATGGCAAAGGGCAATTACTACTCATTTTTTTATTTTTTTCACAACTTTTTTTATCTCAATAATTAATTTGGATAATATTTTCGGATAAGATTTCCGGGTTCTTATGTGTCAAGACTATTCATAATTGGATAAAATTTCCGGATAAGATTTTTTGGTTCAAATTTCAGATGAATTTCAAAATTCAAAATTCAGATAAATTTTTGGGTTCAAATTTCGGATGAATTTCAAAATTCAAGAAATATTTAAAATATATTGGAAATGCCTTACCCAGTTGCACCAAATCATATCTGTGCTTGAATCATCTATTTAAAAAAAAATGGAAATGCAAGAAATATTTAAAATATATTGGATATGCAAGTAACCAAAAAAAAAAAAAAAATAATGGAAATGCAATTAACCTTACAAATAAATTGGAAGTGCAAGAAATATTAAGAAACAATTGGAAATTCAAGAAATATTAACAAAATATTTAAAATGCAAGAAATATTAACAAAATATTTAAAATGCAATAAACATTAAAATATATATATATTAGGACATTAAACTTAATAAAACGAAAATTACAAAATACTTACCTCATTACTAAGATTTTCCCCGCTTCTATGGTTGTCCATCGCTTTTGCCAAGGCATCCCTCCATTCCCAACTCTTTATTGAGAATTTTTCACCTACTAGACAATGTCATTTCTGTACGAGTCGACCTCGGAATTTTTTCACAAAATTTGGCATGAATTTTTTCCTTTCCACATATGAAAAAATTTCATCTCATTGCCTGACACGGGACAATGACAAACTTGGAGCCAAGCCTTAGACAATGAAACATCTTCCATGGTGCTCCACGCCCCTCCGGTTTCGATAGAAGAAGCCATAAAGATAAGAAATAAAAATACAAGGTGAAAGAGAGGAAAATGTTGAGTAAAGAATGAATAATAGTAGAAGTAGAAGAAAATGTATGAGGATTGGTGTTGAAAGTGAAGGGTATTGATAGGTATTTATAGAAAAAAAATCAGAATTTTTTAGTATTTTTTTTTTAAAATTTTGCTTTTTTTTCATAATTTTATTGCCAAAAAAATGCCAGCCGTTGGATTGCAGGAGGAGAAGCAGATTGGAGTGCCCAGGCTTTGACACCTGTCTTCTACCCGTTGGAGCTTGCGTAGGGCTGACGTCAGCGCATGCGAGTTTAAATTTTTTTTTACCGTTGGCTTGTGCATTGTATGCGCCAACGGTAAAAAAAAATTTAAGCCGTGCGATGACGTTGCGCCTGACGTCATCAACCCTCGGGCTCGAGCTTGGGCGAAACTGGCCTTCAGGCTAACCCATCTTCGTGGGTCCCACTCCCAGCCCGGGCTTGGGCTCCTCGCTGGAACTGGATTTTGTCATTTTCTCCCCCCAGCCTGAGGCTTGGTCATGATGCTGGAACCGCTCTAAGGATGAGGGTGGGCCCATGCCCTCTCTCATTTTTTTTATTTTCTCATATTTTTACTTATATGTTTGCTTCTTGGAGTAAAATTTTTTATTTTTTATTTCCTCCTACTCTTCCTCTTTTGATTAATTTAAACTTTGTGAATTCCCCTTTCCCCCATTTTACATGTCTAAGTAAGGTATCTTAATATTGGGATTTATGAAATTTTTGTATTTCTTCTCTCTGTTGAAGTATAAAATATTCAATTTTGAGTCTTTAATAGTATAGATGATGAGATTAATATTCAACCATGTTAAAATATGAAATTCAGGACAATTATGATTGTAATAAATGGATAAATTATTAATCAGTATGAAATAATATTGTTAACTTATTAACCCATTTAGCGCTTGAGGACTCCTATTCGAATTATTTTTAAATTTTTTGTGAAAGGCCCCCTCTAATGTGAAATCCTAGCTCTGCCACTGACTTGAACCACAAACACAAAAAGCAGCTAAAGCAGCAATTGATGCATGGAGTTAAAAACTCTTTCTCAATCACTTCACGAGAGAAATGCTAAGCTAGACATCAAGTGGACTGATAAAAATTTACAAAGTAATTCTGTGGTGCATTGGCTATACCGGTATAGCCGATCACGTGACTTTTTTTTAAAAATAAGGAAAACCTGTTGACCTGGTCAACAAGTAAACGATTTCACGTGCTGCTGCTAAGGTCAACAGGTAAACGATTTCACGCGCACACTCAGTCGACGTTCTTCTTCCTCAAAGTGGTATGGTTCAACTTCAAACTGATAATCTTCGTGGTCTTCAAAGTCATCTTCTTCAACTCCTCTTATGTAGAAAGTTTCTTCCTCCTCTCTGCAATCTCTCTCTCTTCTTTGTCATCATTGTCAAAAACCCCTTATTCTAGGGTTTGAATTTTGGGAATAATTTTAGAGGTTAGCATTTCGGGTTGATAATAGGAATTGGAATTTAGTTTTTCTAGTCACTGGTAGGTTGTTGGCACTCCTCTCGTCTGCAATTGAGCCCTTTTGAAAGCATTTGGTATTAGTTCCTTGTGAAGGTAAGTTAACACTATGTTTTATGTTATTGTTAATTGAAATTCTATGGTGATGACTTGGGGCAAGAGGGGAAGCAGGTTTCTCACATTCATGAGATGAAGTGGGTTTCTCATTCTGAAAGTGTCGTGAGGTGAAGTGGGTATCTCAAATTCATGGTTATAATGTTCATGCAATTGCATATGTCTATATGCAATTAATCGCCTATATGCAAATCCAAGTCACTGAATGCAATTACAGTATATAGTTTTGTTTTTACACTACTACAAAAAAGCAAAAAGACGACGGTAAATCACCGTCGTGTATTCGGTTTTTCAATGGTCGTGGAATCCACCGTCATCTTTTCCCTCATAAACCACGACGCTAAATCACCGTCGTTACAATATACAACGTCATCAACAAATACAAAACGACGTCTTTGTACTGCAAAAAGATCTAAAAAAGCAGTCGAGGATGAGAATAGACGACCAACTCTCTAAAAAAACCGTCGTTAAAAAGGAAAAATATGACACATATTAAAAGAACAAGGCCGCAAGATAGACATACAACGACGACAACTAAAACACTACGCCGTCAAATATAATTTTCACGACAAGAAAAAATATGACGTCTTTAAATACATGAGAAGACGACGTTATTGAAATCTACTACGTCTCTTATTTACAAACAACCGTCGTGAAATAAATTTTCCACTTCGATTTTTCTAAAAAAGATGACGTGGAAATAGTTGTCAGTGTCATTATTTACGACGTATGTATTTATATAGTTGACGTTGAATGCGAAACAACGTCGGTGGCATTTATGTAGTCGACGTTGTATTTATATGTATTCATTACTCACGACGCACTTATTAATATAGACGACGTTGAACTTCTAAACAACGTCGGTTCCAAATAAATGAGAGCCGTATTACAGAACATATAGACGGCGTTGATTATGATGAGAGCCGTATTACAAATAACGTCGTTTAATTGATATTAGACGGCGGTTATAATGAATTACCGTCGGAATTCATTTCGTTCCTCTTCGTTTATAAAAGAACTTGCGACGTGGAAAATGTATGATGACGTCGTATTTTTTAACGTTAAGATTATATATCTCGTTTTTTAGACGTCGGTATTATGGGATTGGAGTCGTGTTATTTTGAATTACATGGCGGTTCTTAATCCTTCCCCGACGCGATATCCTGAATAATTGCTTCACAATAGCGTCGTGGTTCTTCATTGTTACGTTGCTTTAAGACGTCGGTAAATATGCTGAATAACTGGTTCACAATAACGTCGTGTTTTATTTGAACGTAGAAAGTGAAGAAATCACATTACAATATATTACAAAATTAATGTCATACACTACCAATTACATAAGCATCATTCAATCCATATATCTTCACACCCATCTCAAATATTTTGACCGCCTAACTCACCCACCAGTTCATCAAATGTGTCAACATTTGGCATCCCTCTAGTAAATGGCTCACACTCAATTATCACATCACCTAAGACTTCATCACCAATAACATCATTATATTCTCTATTAGGCATTGATAACACTACCGACCAACCACGATGCATCGGGTCGTCAACAAAAAATATTTGTTTGACTTGAGAAGCCAAAACAAATTGGTCATTCCTATGTCCAATTTTACTCAAATCTACAAGGGTAAATCCAAGTTCGTCGACTACAAGACCAGAACTATCTATCCAATCACACCTAAAGACTGGGATTGTAAACTTTTGGTAGTCAAGGTCCCAAATTTCTTGAATGACACCATAGAAACCCATATTTGAGAGAATTGGGTTTTTATCCTTGGCACTAGCAACTTGCATGGTATGTGCAAGTAAATAAACTCCACTATTTTGAGTTGTCCGCACATCATCTTGTGCCTTGATATTGAATTTAATACCTTTAATAAGATAGCTCCTATATAATGGCACTGACATGTTTGGACCAGCTGCTAGCCACCTTAAATTTTCTGATACGCCATGATTGTCTTCCTCAAGTTCACTTTGAACCTGCAAATTAATCATATCTTAATTCAATCTAACATATAAATAAGAAGAAAATTAAAAGAGAAATATGTTATTCAACAACATATACCTTGAAGCGTAGCCATTGAATGAAAGTGCTATTGTGCTTATCCTGCAGCCACTTTGTTCTCTTTCTAAATTTTGGATAAGCAGTCTTGATGTGGATCATATGTTGCCTACATGACACGAAAAATTCAAGCATTACGGTCCCAAATATAGAAGATAAACATAAGAAATAATTTAAAATGGAAACTTAAAGAATAAAACTCATACGTACTCGATATAAGGTAGGACTTCCTCCGTATTCTCCAAGACATATAGATGTGCTTGATTCAACAGGTCCTGATCAACTACGCTCATTGTGCAACCTGATAATGGCTTTGAAAGTCCCATCTTTTGGCTTGAAGGCACTCCAACTGTACTAACATCAGATAAATGCTGAGTACAAAACTCTACCGCTTCTTCAGCTATATACCGCTCAGCAATGCAACCTTCGGGACGAGTACGATTCTGAACATACCCCTTTAGCACTTTCATATATCTTTCAAACGGATACATCCACCTAAAATATACTGGCCCACATAGACGAACTTCTCTGACAAGATGTACTACTAGATGAACCATGATATCAAAGAATGAAGGGGGAAAGTACTTCTCAAGCAAACACAGAGTAACTACTACATCTTCTTCCAACTTATCTAGCTTGAAAACATCAACAGTCTTTGCACATATAGCATTGAAGAAGAAGCACAAACGAGTTATTGCATACCTTGCAGGCTTCTCCAAAACAGAACGAATTGCCACAGGGAGCAATTGTTGCATTAAGGTATGACAATCATGTGATTTAAGGCCAAGAAGTCTTGAATCTTGTAAAGATACAAGATTTTTAATATTTGAAGAATAACCTTCAGGGACCTTCATACCATAGAAAGAATTGCAAACCTCTCTCTTCTCTGCTCTTGACAAATTCCAAGGCCCAGGAGGCAAACGAGTACGTCTTTCTCCATACTCGGGTTGCAAATCAGTTTTGACCCCCATGTTCAATAAATCTAATCGAGCAGCAATCCCATCTTTATTTTTTCCAGGGATCTCCAGCAATGTACCAATAATACTATCGCAAACATTCTTCTCAATGTGCATAACATCTAGGGCATGCCTCACAGGAAGGTATTTCCAATACTCGAGATCAAAGAATATTGATTTCTTCTTCCAACAAACTCTGTCACCATTTTCAACCATATGCAGCACTTCTTCTCCGGTTAATGGCTCGGGAGGTATGCCATATTCAGGTTTCCCATTAAAAGCTGCACGTTGCCTCCTATATGGATGATTGATTGGTAACCATTTTCTATGCCCAATGTAACAAATTTTGTGGCCATTTTTCAACCTGTGACTAGGTGTATCATCGCTGCATATTGGACAAGCTTTATATCCTTTAACAACACAACCAGATAAGTTTTCATAGGCGGGGAAATCATTAATTGTCCATATTAATGCAGCTCTGAGTGTAAAGTATTCTCCATTATGTGCATCATACACTCCTCTAATCCCATCCCACAAAGATTTTAAATCATCAATCAAAGGCTCCAAGTAGACGTCTATATCATTTTCGGGTTGTTTAGGACCGGAAATCAATAAGGTTAACATCATGAACTTTCGTTTCATGCACAGCCATGGAGGGAGATTATATGTAACTAAGATAACCGGCCAACAACTATATCTGCTACTTAGAGAACTGTGGGGATTGAATCCATCAGATGAAAGAGCCAATCTCAAGTTTCTCGGCTCATTACCAAACTCAGGCCATTTATCATCAAGAAGTTTCCAAGACGGGGAATCCGCCGGATGAGACATCTGACCGTCAATTGATTTTCTAGCAGCATGCCAAGTCAAACTCTTAGCTGTCTCATGTGATCGAAACATCCTTTTAAACCTTGGAATTGGAGGAAAATACCACACCACCTTCGCTGGCACACCCTCTTTCAAGATTGAATCTTTGCCTTCCTTCCACCTTGAGATACCACAAGTAGGACAATTAGTTGAATCCTCATACTCCTTCCTATACAAGATGCAATCATTGGGGCATGCGTGCATTTTCTCATAACTCAGCCCCAATGCACACAAAGTCTTTTTAGCCTTATACATAGAGGTTGGTATTGTATTTCCTTCTGGAAGCAAATCGCCTTGAAGTATCAATAATTCTGTAAAACAGACATCACTCATCCCATGTTTTGCCTTCAAATTATACAACTTCACTAATGCCGATAACTTCGTGTACTTTCTACAACCAGGGTACACTGGTTGATCTCCATCCCCAATCACATTGGCAAACTCATACGGATCGGAACCAAAATCACCAAAATCATTATCATCCATATCAATTTCTTCAGACACAAAACTGTACCTACTATGGCCATCATCTTCTTCAACATTTCTACTAGCATTAGTAGTTGCTTCCCAAGGTTCTCCGTGAAATGTCCAATTCTTATAGCTTTGGTCAATTCCATTAAAGTATAAGTGATCCCTTATAATTCCAACCCCAAACAACTTCAAATTAACACATTTAACACATGGATAACGGATATGTGTTGTAGTTAGAAGATTTTCTACAGCAAAGTTCAAAAATGCTTCCACCCCAAACTCATATGCCTTCGATCTTCTATCCGAGTGCATCCATGACTTATCCATCTCCGACACTATAACCTATTATCTATAATAAAGTGAAAATACAGGCAATGACCATCACTATAGCAGATTATACAAAGATCTAATAGCAAGTAATACACAACAGAGACGACGGGTTTTAAACAAAAACAGACGTATTTGGCATATATAGACGACGGATTTTCAACAGACGTCGTCTAATATAAGTAATACAAACGACGGTTTATGAAAAAAGCGTCGTGTATAAGTAATACAACGACGGTTTTTTCATAAACCGTCGTGTAATCGTCGTCGTATGCCTAAAAAGGCGTCGTGTCTCAGTTTATTTTCAAGAACCCAAAACCCATTAAGAACACAACATATATATGAAACCAAGCAAGAAACCAATATATACATGAAACCAAGCATGAAAACAATAAATCCATTCCCAATTCAACATAACATAGGGTGATTAAAAGATCCGACAAAATTAAAACCATTCCCAATTCAACATAACAGATAATGTAATCCATGAACCCATTAAACAGAAAATCCATGAACCCATACCTATAAGCACATTATTAACAGATCGCAAAGCATATACCTAAAACCCTTTAACAAAACAACCTAATATCATTCAATGAATTTACAAGGGGAAGATAGGGTTTGTACTTACAGGTTGGACGAGCTCACAGATTCGACGGAGCCTGGAGAGTGCAACTTTTAATTAGAGCAGAAGTGAGAGAGCGAATGTTATGTTGCGCGAAATCTAAAAATTTTAGGGTTCAGGGTTAGAAGTATAAGAATAAGAGCCAAATATAAAAAAATTTAGGGCGCGCGAAAATTTTTAGAGCGCGCGCTCTTTAAAACGTCGAAAGAAAAACCATGGCGAAAGTTCTACAAGAACCGACGTAAATGTAATATTCCACGACGGAAACACTGAACGTAACGCCGTTTATTTTGACGCTTCATTTTTCGGATTAATTTTAAATTTATTTTGAATATTTTGATATAAAGACGACTGAAAAACCACGTCGGGGTTAAGAAATTGAAAACGTTGTAAATAATAATAGACGACTTACATATTAAAATGACGTCGTTTAAAGTGGAAACCATGTCGGATATTTTACTGCACGACGTAACATATGTATTCCACGACTCAACCACCGTCGTTAACAATTAATACCCTAAACCCTTAAAACTAAATTATATAATTTTAAAAATTAAGTTTATAAAAGGGTTTATGGTTTTACAGCCTAATATATACCCTAGACTACCCAAAAATTATACTTTAAAAATAAACCCCAATAAATAACAACCCTAATCTCTAAACCCTAGACTCTAAACCCTAAACCATAAAACTAGAAGTGATTTTATGACTCATCAAAACAATTTTATTTTGGATGGTCATTTTAAATTTTTGTTATTCAAAATGAATTTTTTCAAGGTTTAGGGGGAAGAAAATATATCAATGACTTCATAGGAGTTGACTTTGCATTTTTCTGATTTATTTTAAATTTATTCTGAATATTTTGATATAAAAATAATAAAATATTCTTATCACAACAACAAACCACGTCGGTGTTAATAAATTGTAGACGTTGTAAATTGTAATAGACGACTAAGTTGTTAAAATGACGTCGTTTAAATGAGAAACCATGGCGGATATTTAACTATCCGACGTATAATATATATTCCACGACTTAATCGCTGTCGTTACAAAGTACTACCCTGAACCCTTAAGAAATTGAAGACGTTGTAAACCATAAACGACTCAATTGTTCAAAGAACGTCGTCTAAATATCCTTTTACGTCGGATTTGTTTAAAACGAAACAACAAAAAACGACGGCTTTTGACTTTATTACGTCGTTGGAAAAGTATTACACGTCGGTTACGCAATTTGTATGTTTGTTTTTTTTTAATTTAAGAAAACCTCAACAAATTTTTACATTATATATTATAGACAAAATTTGTACATTATACATAAATATCAAGTGTTCAATAATTCCCCTATTCCAGGTGAAGGCAAACAAACTCTGCCCATTCATTTCGGACTTCATCAATTGCTTCTTGGGGGTATGGCGCTTCCTGTTTTCCCTTGGCATACTGCATAAACAATGACTATTAGGGTTTAGAAATAAAAAGAAATTCAATCACAGACGACGATATTTTTCATAACCGACGTACTATATCTATTCAACGACGGTAATTTTACATGACCGATAATACAAAAAATGACGTAAAATGTTTGAAGGTTATTTCTTCTTACCATCTTCTCAAACCCCAAGGAAGGATCCATGATGATGTCCCTCATGAAGCGCATCACATAATACCCGCATTCGACACTGCTGGGTTGCTTTGGTGTGCCTGACAGAGTTTTCCAAATGACTGCCTTACGGCCTGGTCTGGCTATGTGAGAATTATAAATTTTTATAGCACTGTTCACAATGTTTTTGGCCTCTTCATCGACCACACGATTTCCTGGCAGAGGATCCAGAAAATAGACGGTTTCTCTCTTTGCTCTTACAATCAGCAAGATCCAATGACGGCTGCACAAAATTAATATAAAAACGACGGTTATTTACAAAAACGACGTATTATAATATTTCACACGACGAAATAAAGTAGCAATCGACGACATTATACATTTATCACGACGATAAATAACTACCGACGTGGTTAGTAGTTTCAAATGACTCAATAAAATAAAACACCGACGTGGTTAGTTTATACGCTGTCATTTATTGAAAATCATAAAAATAAAATCCTGTTAAGGAGACTAAACCTGGATTGTAAGGCATCAGGAAAATCTGTTCACCGTCAGTCCTCTGAAGTCGAGCTGCTAGTAGGCGTGATCTGTCAGCTATTGTGCCAGAGCTGGCACTAACTGTAGCAGGGTCGATAAAGCCAACCATGCTGCACATATTTGCTCGTTTCAAAACATCGTGTAAGTACCTAAATATATAAAATAATATAAACAAGTCAGCACAAAAAAACACACGACGGTTATGTATAACAAAACGACGTATTATAAAATTTCACACGACGTACTGAAATAGACAACGACGTTATAATATATTTATCACGACGGTACATACTAATGACGTGGTTAGTTAGTTAAGACGACGCAATAAATAAACCAACGACGTATTATTTTAGAATGACAAACCTCATATATACAAAAAAACACACGACGGTTATGTATAACAAAACGACGTATTATAAAATTTCACACGACGTACTGAAATAGACAACGACGTTATAATATATTTATCATGACGGTACATACTAACGACGTGGTTAGTTGGTTAAGACGACGCAATAAATAAACCAACGACGTATTATTTTAGAATGACAAACCTCATATATACAGCAATGACAGTGGCTCCTATTTCTTCCATGCCTGCAAATTGTGTAATATCTTCAGGCAGGAGGAAGGTATCGCGCTCTAGACCAAACACCTCCTTATCAATTGTAAAGTGCAGGGTCTTATCCTGAGGCACGAGTGTCGTTTCCACATAACGACAAAGGGAATTTAAAGAAGATGGCGCCTCCATATTTGAATAATCAACAACTTTAATAACCTGTTTAAAGAAATAAAAAAAATGACGTGGTAATTCAATAAAAACGACGGTTTAAGGAATAAAACGTCGTCTGAAAAGAATTTAAACGACGGTGAAGAAACCGTCGTGGTGAATAATTTATTACGTCTTAGAAAAAAATTCCGCCGTCTAAGTTGTAAACAAACGACGGTTTAAAGAAAAATATCGACGTCTGGAATTTTGAAAAACAAATAAAAAAGGCAAAGTTATGTGAACATACCTGGTCGTCATCTTCTTTCTCCTTTTCATCTTGTTTTTCTTCTTTCTTCTCTTCATCTATTACGTCGGGAATGACTAACTCCGTCGTCTACAAACCACAAAGTTTTAAAAATAACGACGTTTAATGGCGTGTAAAACAAGTAAACTAAATACGACGTGGTATTGAAATACAAACGACGGTTTATTTTTAAAATCGTCGTGGTATGTATTTCAAACGACGGTTTTATTAATAATAACGACGTCTAATGGTTTTTAAAAAAACAGAGAATTCAAAGTTCAGATATGTTACCTTTCTTCCTGATGTTTCCCATTTTTGGCAGTATCATCCTCAAAATGCTGGGATCTCACATCACCTCCAGAGCAGCTTGCTTTGTCAGACATTGGATTTTTGGGACTTTGGCTAATTCTGGGTTTAAGCATGCTTGGATCAAAATTGGGAATTAATTGGGAAAGCTGACTCAGGAAATGCTCCCTCTCAGCCTCTACCAATTGTTTCGTTCTAGCCTCCATCCTTAAAGCCTCTTCCCTTGTCTTAGCTTCCATCTTTTTAGTCTCTTCTTGAAGGAGAACTCTTAAACTGTCCTTCAAACGGTCGTCAAAGCTCACTCTCTGTGGTTTGGGTAAATTGAAATATTGCCTTGGTGAGATCCCAGCACGTACTCCTCTCACTCTGCCTGGATGCTCGGGGCCCAAAGCCATGGTCAGCACATCATTGCTGCCAGAAACAGTGACTTTGCCTTCCGAGACTTGTTTTTGCAATTCATCCTAAAACAAAGATATATAAAAAAGTAAGAACAAAAACACACGACGGTTATTTATATACAAACGACGTATTATATAATTTCACACGACGCAATAACATATAAATCGACGTTATTATAATTTATCACGACGGTAGTTATACCGACGTGGTTAGTTTTTAAAACGACGAAATGAATAAACCACCGACGTCTTATGCTTTATGTACAGATAACAGAGGGATGATTCAATATTCACACCTTTAACGACCTTGTTTAAAACATTTCGACGTAGTAATTCAATACAAACGACGCGAAAATGAACCACCGACATCTTATGCTATAATTACAGAAAACAGAGTAGTGATTCCTGATTTAGACCTTTAACGACATTTTTTAAAAAATTTCGACGTGGTAATATCATTCACACGACGCAAAATATAACCTAAGACGTAATAAGAATTATTCACAGTTTAATAAAAATTTAAAACAGAGTGAGTAGGCTTACAATTAATTTTGCTTTCTCTGCCACCTTTGGATCCGGGATGTTACCATGTTTGTCCTGTCTAGCTCTCTTCCATAAGGTAGATGGATCAATTTCTACCTCAGGCATGGTTTCCTCCAATTGATCCTCCAAACCAGCATATCCTTTTCGAGACAATCGATGATTGTACTCAAGTTTCTCCCTAATCTGTGCATGTTGAGAATGCACAGACTCAAAATCTTTGGATAACCTTGAAGCTACAAAGGCATCCCATTGTGCTTTCTCTATGAATTTATATGTTTCAGGGGGTTGGCTTAATCTCTCCCTGTCATTGGTGTATGGAAGGATATAATGCCTCGTTAGTGTAGACTTAAAATCCTTCCATTTCTTGGCAGCAGAAGCTAACACAGAGCTCTTGCCCCCTTGACCTACCACAAAAGCAATGTCAACTGCTTCCCAAATCTGCTCCTTTATATCCTTGGGGATTTGAGCCCATTTCATGTCCACAAGTGGAACTCTGGAGCGTGCCAACACACCAATGTAGGACTGCATCTCACTATGTGCTTGGCCAATTCCTTTCCCCCTTTTATTGTACTCAACAATTGGCCTCAGTTTCTGAAGTTTTCTCTTCACAACAAGAGGCATTGTGCTCATACCTCGACCAGACTTTGAATCATCAGAGATTGTTGTCGTGCTGGTTGGTTCTGTCTCAAGAGATGATGAAGCAAACTTCATCTTCTTCGAAGGCTTCACTTGAGGAGGTACCATTCCAAGCTCCTTACCTCCATTTTTCTTGGAGCCAGAATCCTTACTTTGGTCTTGGTGAGAAACCATTTTTACAGACAAAACTGCAAGTGAAAATATTTCAGGAAAAGATTAAGAACACAAACGACGGTTATTAATAAAATACGACGTATGATATGATTTTAAACGACGCAATGAAATAATCTCAGACGTAATAAATGTTTAAAACCAAGGTAATTAAACAACGACGAAATAATTAACTATAAACGACGTGATAATTAACTATAAACGACGAAATATTTATATAACGTCGTGGTATTGATGTTCACACGACGTCAGTAGTAATATACCGTCGTCTATATAAGGATCCAAAACCCTTCTTTCTTTCTCTGTGAATGTTTGATTGCAGATTTGTTTTTTCTGAACCATGGTTTTTGTTTTCTAATTTGATAAAATACAAGGCCAAGAAAGAAAGTTTTGGAATCTTATATAGACGACGGTATTTTAATATGACGTCGTGGTATTAACATTCACACGACGTAAAACAATAAGATACTGTCGTCTATATTAGATACCAACCCTACTTTCTTTTTCTTTATATTTTATCAAATTAGGGAAAAACAAAAACCATTGTTCAGAGAAATCAAACCTGCAATTAAACAAGCAAATAAAAAAAAGACTATAATTTTAAAAACAACTTTGTCAATTTCCAGACGACGCTAGAACGACTGACGAACCGTCGTGGTCTACATATTTAACCACGTAAATAAGAAGCTACCGTCGTCTTATTTAGTTGAGGTAGTTGTCTTCAAAGTTGGAAACTTTCCCTCTTTGTCTGTATATGTTATCGAACTTGGAAAGAAGTAAAATGATTTTGGCCAGAAAAAAGGTAAAAAGATTTTTCAAACAAAAAACGTATGAGCATGCAAAACAGCAACCAAAATAGTGAAAATGAAAGCTTACCTTTTGCGTGCAATGAAAGCAAGAGGAAGATTATGTTTAAGTTCAGAGACGACGAAGAAGACGAGAGGAAGACGATGAGATACTCTGACAGTGCTCTGACAAGGAAAAAAGTCTAAAAGTTTTCTCTGGAAGATTGAAATTTTTAATCGGGTTTGGAAACAGCGCATGTGTAAGTCAGGTAGACGAAAAGTTGCTTACATATAAAACCATTTCAAAAAAATAATACGGCGGTTATATATTACAAAATACGACGGTACATTTAACTTCGGACGTGGTAAATAAATACGACAGTAGTGTTGTAGGTACCGTCGTAGTAAACTCAAAAATAAAAGTACATAAGTAATAACTCGCGTCATGGTAGATTATTTAACACGTCGTTTTTATTAATGTACCGACGTGGATTTCTATAATATACGTCGATCATACCGACGTTGATTTTACAATTTAAACGGCGGTTTTTTTGTAAGGACCGCCGTTGGTTTTAAAAATTTATTCTATAAATTTGTCGCTTTCATTCATTTTCGGTTTACATTTAGGGTTCCAAGTTCTTCCTCTCTCAGTCTCTCACGTCTCAAAGACAATAATTTGGATGTCTTTCTCAAAGAGAAATTGAGCTTACTCGCATCAAATATATGTCCACAAGAAGAAGCTTGTCAACTAGCCTTCTCACTTCCTTGATCAAGCCTGATAGGACACTTAGTTCTTCTGAATACTCCTTGCTTTCCATCAAAAGAGATGCAAGCCTGGCCTCCACTCGCTGTCGAATAACGTTCGCTTCTCAGGGAAATCTGCTTGATTTTCTTGGCTAAGAAGATCCGTCAGATTTGTGATAGCCTCTTCCTTTATCCGTAGAGCTTCAGAAGAAGAAGATGGGTTTCAAGAATGCGATAAAGAATAGAAATGGCTTCAGATGGCCTCTAAAGCATGAGCAATCGAATCAGTAGTTGTTGGGAGATATGATGAAGACATTGTCAATGCTTTGAACTATACAAGTCCTGCAGAAAGATAAAGGACCAAACTGTTAAAGAAACTGAAACAACGGCGGTTTTCTGTTCTACCGTCGTCTTTTCTCGTCGTCTATATTAAGGTAAGATGGCGGTAGATTTATAATTACCGACGTAGATTATTTTGTTAAACGTCGTTAAGTATACTACAACCGACGTGGATTTTATTTTTAAATTATAAATAGAGTTTTTTTTCCCGAATTCTTTCAGTTTTAGTTTTCAATTACAAAGCGTGATAAATAGATTTTTCTTTCCCGAGGAAATTTAAAATGAGGGAAATTAATGTTCTAGAATTTGTAAACTAACACGATGCAATATTACTAACCCGAGGAAATTATAAATAGATTTTGCTTTCCCGAATAAATTTTAAATTAATTCAGTTTGAAATAACGACGGTTTTTTGTTATGCCGTCGTTTTTAACTAACACGACGCAATATTTGTTTTTTTTAACTAACACGACGCAATATTTGTTTTGCGACGTGGAATCTTTTCATTTAACGTCGTTATGTTTAATATAACCGACGTAGATTTGAATTTTTAAATTATGAATAGAATTTTTTTTCCCGTGACCTTTCAGTTTATTTTTCAATTACAGTGCGTTATAAATAGAGTTTTTTTTTCCGGAGGAAATTTAAAATGAAGGAAATTAATGTTCTGGAATATGTAAAGTTTCTTTTTTGGAGGACATATTTAAATAAAATAAGAATATAAAAACAACGACTGTTTTTTTATTACTGTCGTCGCTTTTCGTCGTCTTAAGTAAGACTAAGACGACGTAATATATTTGTTTAGCGACGTTGATTTGTTTTTTAAACGTCGTTAGGTATAATATAACCGTCGTTGAAAATTGTCTCTCTGATTGCAAATTTGCAACGACGTTAGGTATAATATTTGTAGATACACAAACGCACACACATCATCAACTTCCAAAAAATTGTCTCTCTGATTGCAAATCTGTGTCATCTGTTAAGATTATGATGTGGAACAGAGTTCCATCTGGTAAGATTTCGTAACCCTTGGGATCTCAGACAAATCTGATTATGTCGGCGGTTTTCTATATAAACTGTCGTGGTTATTTCAATTCTTGTCATTAAGTAGATCTACCGACGTAGGATAAGAAAATCAAAGAAAAAAATTGTTAACAAAAATTCTTATTAAGACGACGGTTAAAATTAAAGGTACGACGTATAAAATGAATAAATACGACGTTAAATTTTATTGTACGATTTAAAGATAACGTCGTAGAACTATACGAGAATGACGTCGATATATTTATATTTTCCGTCGTTGTACATTAATTTAATACGGCGATATTTTGTATTTTAAAGCCGTGGATTTGTTTGTAATTATACGGCGTCTTATACGAAAACCTCGTCGTGTTATTTTATGAGTAAAAACGGCGGTTTTTATTGAAATCGTCGTCTTTACTTTCTACGTCGGTCGATTCATAACTTCTGCCGTTCTTTGTTGGCATTGATTTTACACTGCGAAAATCTGTTTCAAATAGACGTCGGTTGTTTAATTATGTACGTCGTTGTTTTTGAACAGCCATTTGAATCTCCATTTTTTAGTTGTCTAAGGTTGTATTACACGACGGTGTTTTTAGAACCGTCGTCTTTTTAAAAACCACGACGGTTTTCACTTAGACCGTCGTTGTTTTCTGGTCGTCTTTTTCACTTTTTGTAGTAGTGTTAAATTATGCAAGTGAGGTGATTTCGTGGTAGGTAGGTAGGTTTGACAGTGTTTTTGAATATTTTGTTATGGAGCATAAAATGTTCCGAATGTGTAATGTTAGGATTGGTTAAGATTTGGATTGGGATTTGAAAGGATTGAAAATCCCGGCCCAAGAGAGAAATGCATGGGTGGGTTGTGCGCATTATTTGTGCAATGTTATAATGGAGGGTTGATGCACTTACAAGTAGTGTCGTGCAATTGCATATCGGTATATGCAATTATAGAGCAACTATGTGCAAATCCAGGCCACCGTATTTTTGTAATTAAGCAATTACTAATCGCCTGTATGCAAATCCAAGTCACTGAATGCAATTACAGTATATAGTTTTGTTTTTAAATTATGCAAGTAAGGTGATTTCGTGGTAGGTAGGTAGGTAGGTTTGACTGTGTTTTTGCATATTTTGTTGTGGAGCATAAAGCGTTCCGAATGTGTAATGTTAGGATTGGTTAAGATTTGGATTGGGATTTGAAAGGATTGAGAATCCTGGCCCAAGAGAGAAATGCATGGGTGGGTTGTCCACATTGTTTGTGCAATGTTATAATGGAGGGTTGATGCACTTGCAAGTAGTGTCGTGCAATTGCATATCGGTATATGCAATTACAGAGCGACTGTGTGCAAATCCTGGTCATCGTATTTTTATAATTAAGCAATGTGATGTTGTGGTGTTTAAGGGGTTTAGGGTGTATTAGCCTTTGGATTAGTATTCAGATTCTCGTCGCTAGAGACAATTGCATGATAGTGTTGTGTACTTGATTTGTGCAAGTTATTGAAGCTCAAAGAAGGGGTGAAGCGAAAGGAAAGCGCAAGGCCGAGAGTATTGTACAACAAGCAAGAGTTGGCCGGGATACATTTTTTAATTTCATGTAAGTTACACGTACATCTGAAAATTGGAAATGTGGTTGATTAATATTATGATGGTTTTTTTGATTAAAAATAAATGATTGACAGGAAAAAAGAACTACATGAAATGGGGAAAGTGGCCAATGCAAAGTTGGACAGTAAGGTGAGAGATGACAATGGAATGGGTCAGTTTATTAATTATTTTATTAAAAAGGCTCTTTCTGAACTGTCGTTCGTCCTACTCCTCTATATTGTGGAGCTGGATAATCTCGACGGCTCAAACCGATGGCAGAGGATGGGTCGGACTCGCTTGAATTGTCTAAGAGCTGCGTCGGCCTTTCGGACCTATGATCGTTGTGTCGTCGTGGGAAGATGCATTAGAGTTGTTGGGTGGTGCTGCGTTCACGGCAGCAGCGGCGGCAGCGCTGATATTCGGTGTTCGTATAGAACGTCATCTACTCAACAAGATTGCCATCTTCTCCAATTCCTATTGCCCGTATGTTATTATCTCTCTATTGCTTGTTCATTTTGGCTTTTATGATAAATTTAAGGTATTGGGATTGGAAACTCATAAAGCAATCAAATTGGATTTTGAGAATTGTGAGTTGGTCAATTTGATAATTATGAGAAATATTTAGAGTGTTCATGTTGAGGAAATTATGAATCCATCATCTCAAATGGGACCTTTTTACTAATTTAGATTGCTTTTCATTTTCATGGATTTATTGCATTGTTTTCTAATTCTGGGAAATGAATTGGTGCATTTCATGTACTAAATCTTCAACTTTCTGTTATTGAAATAGTTCGCAAGTTGAGTAGAAATGTTTAGAAAAAGAACTCTGTGCATGCCTGGGTGTGTGAATTTAAGTGATGTTGGAATGAGGGATTGTGTGCTGTTTTGTTGATTCTTCTTTGAGGGTCTCTTGCTTGGTGAGAATTGTAGAGACAGGGAAAGGGGAAGTGGGTAGACAGAGCCAAACTCTCACCCAGAAGCAGCTCCTCATCACTTTCATGTCAGGCCAAAGCTTCACCATCAACGTTGGGGGCAAAGACAATACCTCTTCACCATTCAAATTCAACTTCAATTCACATGCATCTGGCTGGGAGATTTTAGTTCCCACGCATTTGGCTTCTCTTGGTTGTTGTTTCTTTGTTTTCTCTCTCTTATTTGGTTCAATCAGGGGTTTGGGTTTAATGGTGTGGGTAATTTAGCTGGGTAATTCTATATGAACCCCATTATTTGCCCTTCACACCCCATAATCTCTTTACACCCTACTGAATTTTAATAAAATTTCAAATTACTCACTATACCCCAATTTCTTCCTAAATTGCCCTCATAAACCCCATTCCCTAACTTATTGTGTAAACCCTATCCCGTATCATACACCACCCATTGAAAACCCCCTTCCCTTTCATACACACCCCATCTGATATCAAACCCACCCCATCCCATATCAAGCCCCACCCCATTGAAAATTCCATCCTCTTGCAGACACACCCCATCGCACACCCCCATCATATTTACAACAAGCTCCACCGCACACTCCATCCCTTTTGAAACAGAGCCATCGCATAACCCATCTCTGAAATAGAGCCATCACACCCCACGTCCAACCCCAAACGCCTCACCCCGTCGCAAACCACCATTACCTCAGCCATTGCAAACATCCATCACCAATCTGTCAACTTTTCACAAATCCTTCGAAGAGCCATGGTTTGATTTCAATTTTGATTTCTATATTTAGGTTTCTAAGTGTTGATTAAGCCTAGGTTTGATTTCACTTTTGAAAAGCCAAAGTATGATTTTAATTATTGATTTCAACTTTGTGGGTGTATGGTTCGAACTTGGTTTTACGAAACTGGATTTTCGTTTCGGTTGATTACCACGGAAATGGTTATATTGCTTCAGTGGTAGTCCACCGAATTTGAACCTAAAATTTATTTTACTTTCGGTGGGTTACCACCGAAATAGTTACCTTGTTTCGGTGGTAGTCCACCAAATTTGTTTCCATTTTTCAGGAGATGCCCACTGAATGCATTTCGGTTTTTCAGTGGTACTCCACCGAATATGTTTTCTTTTTTCAGTGATAGTCCACTGAATTTGTTTTTGTTTTTCAGTGATTATTTATCGAATACATTACTGAGTGTGTACTTAATATTGTTTATTTTTAGATATGAAGAGGACTCGCAGAGGTACTACTGAGGCTTCATCATCTCGACCTAATAGACAGCATCCCACAGCCTCAACGAGGAGAAAGAGAGCGGCTCCCCAAGATCACTTTGAGGATACTATAAAGGTTGAAGATGTAGCTCATACTTATGATAGTAATGTTTGTTGATAAGACTGGCACGAGAGTTCAAATTGTGTACCTTAGACTACTTAGAGACCTTGATAATGTTGCTGGTTATTCATGGGGTTCTTGGTGCTTAGCATGGTTGTATAGACAATTAGGCCAAGCTTTGAGGTTTAAGGTGAAGCAAATTGCTGGGTACATGACTTTGCTGGAGGCATGGGTGTATGAGCACATGCATGGTGTTGTTGTCCTTGATCATGACCTTGATTATTTAGAGGTCCAGCCTCGTGCACTTCGTTGGATTCCAGGTTGAGACAATGGCACAACATCGGTAGACGTGCAGAAGTATAGACAGCGGCTTGATGCTTTGAATGCTGATTAGGTGTGTTTCTCTTACATATCATCCAACTTTGTTGTGTTTTATATTATATATATATATATATATATATTTTGGTTCAGTAATGTATATGGGAACCTTACAAGTTTGAAAGGGAACACCACCCATTTTCAGATGTTGCATTCTACTCAGGGATGCTCATATATTGTGATGTTATTAAGCCCTACTATCCTGAGCGGGTTCTTAGGCAGTTTGGTCGAGTGCAGACGATTCCTCCCAGAATAAGTGTCCCAATCAGAACTGGTAGTCGTGCCAATTCCTATAATTCTTACTTCGGGGAAATGTGGGACAATTGAGAGAACCACATGTTAGGAAAGGCAAATCGTAGTGTACTAGTGAGGAGACCATCAGATACTGTGCCTGGGTACTTAGAGTGGTACCTCAAGGTGGGATATCCGTTTGTCTAGAATCCTAATTATGGAGCTGCATTTGACCCATTTGCCTCAATGCAAAGCAGATAGTATCAGGTAAATTTGTTAATTTTGTATGACTTCCACTTTTTCAATTTTGTACTTTTTACTAAGGCATTGAATTCAAATTCGTTACAGAAGTGTGACGAGCATATGTTGTCCTTTACTAGGCCTCTCGTGGCATTAAAGGAAACATATCAAAAGTTGACTAAAATACTTACCTATTTGAGGTTGTCGATCCAAGATGCATACAAGTGTCTGTCCATGCGGTCACAAACTTCTCCTTAAATGGATTTAAATAATTGTCATGTTGTATTCAAGAGCTTTTTGAAATTTACTGAACTTAGACTCAATCTGTCGCAAACAACACCAATATTCCTCCTCCATTTCTGAATCAACCAAAGTATTCGAATCCTCATTAAATTGCTTCCATTGTTTGAGGGTCCCAAATAACTTCTTGTAGTTTGCCAACACTCCTTTGTTAATATGCCATCTATATAATAAATGTCGTGCTTTCGGAAATATAGACGTAATAGAATTCATGAGTGCTAACTCTCGATCGATGGTAATAAACCAGGAAGACAATTATCATCCAACAAATTCCTCAATGCAGTCAAAGCCCATGTGTAATTGTCTTCCTTCTCGGCATTCATATACACATACGCAATAGAGAATGTCATATTTGTAGATGTCACCCCCACAATTTGCAATAGTGGGAAACGATACCTATTAGTTTTATAGGTGCAATCCATGATAAGTACATGTGGAAATGCACGCGAAATCTCAATATTAATGGGGTGTGTCCAAAATAAGTCAGTTACAATATCACCAGATGTCCTATGCCACTCAATATAATTGTGTTCGGATAACTTAGTAAGCGATTATTGCATTTGGGTTCTCCCAGCAAATTCTTTGGTTCTATTTCGGATCCTAGCATTGTATATTGTCTTCATAGTTGAAACATTCATTGCATCTCTATCCTTCAGGGTGACCAAAATATCTCTGGATTTCACCAAACTCTTAGACATGTCCATCAACAAGGCATTCTCCTATTCAGAAAGTCGCCCCACAAATGAATAACCTTGAAGATACTCTGAAATAGGATGGTTGTGTACTCCACAAACAACCTCCAACTTCCAATCATCCCCATCACCAATATTGACACCTTTTAATAAGAATGGGCATCCACATTTCTTGGTACTAGTATCCCTAGCACATTTTTTCATATCACTATTTGCATCCGACCTTATATCAGTTGTCTCACTAGACTTGCAAAACTTATAGTTACTGCTCCTCTCACAAGGAAGTATTACTCGAGGTCTCCTCTTGCCCTCACCTCCATAATTAGACCTTTTAATTAAAAGGACAGTATTATTCATTTTTCCTTGTGCACGAGCCCATTTAAGTAATGTATCTCTACCATTGAATATCTACACATAAAACTCATATTATTTAAAGATAAAATTTGAAACATTAATGCTACGTTAATGATACTAAAAAGGATTTCACAAAAAAAAAAAAATTACTCAAAAAAATTACCAAATAAGTTGTGAATTGATCACTATAGTCTATTTCACATTCTGTTCCCACATTGTTGTCTTTAGTAAGGGCGTCACCTTGTTTTTGTTCCTTTAATGGGAGTAAGTTCAAAATAGCTTGCATTAAATTTGTGGTCGACAATAAGTTACTGAAAAAATAAATAAATTTCGGTTCGATGCCACCAAAACGCAAGTAAAATTTCGGTAATAAACCACTGAACTACATTCCATGTTATGGTGGATCTCCACCGCATATTAAGTTCATGACCGGTCAAACACAACCGAAATAGGTGCAACTTTTCGGTGGCATCCCACCAAATTTACCTATCGCATTCGGTACTAATGTGCTGAAAGCAATCAGCGACCATCATGAAATACTAAACTTGCAAAACGCCAAAAAATAAACTCATACCTCATTCGAAGCCTATCTAACTTCAATCTCACCATTCATGAATAAATACAAGATATTTTTTCACCAATATAAACATATAAATCTCGTTAGAGTTGTAGGAACATGATGGTTTGAGAAAAAAGTCAAACTAGGGTTGCAGGAACATATGTGGGGTGTAGTGAGCAATTTTAATTTTAATTTTAAATTTTTTTTGTCATTAATGGTAATTATGTGCAAGGATAAAATAGGTAATTCATGTTTAAAATTAGTATGGGGTGGCAAAGGACCCACTAATGTAGTGGTATGGAGTATTTACTCCCTCAGGTAAGGTCCTGGATTCGAGTTCTAGCATCCGTGTAGTGTGTATGAGTTTGTGTCTAATATAATCATTTTTATTTTTGACTCTGACATCAGCATGTAGGATTATATCTCAAATGAAATTGATGCCTTTTCACATCCAGCTCCTTGCAGTGCTTGTAGCAAATTGTTGGTTTGGGTGCTTTTCTGTGGTGGGCAAGGCAAGATATGGTTCATGACAGTGTAATCTATTTTTTCTCTTGCTCACTTCTTAAAGCTCATAGTTTTCTTCAACTGTGGTATCAAACATCTATTGTTGCCTAGTGAAAACACAACCCAAGTTGTTGAGTGCGTTAATTTCCATGCTCTCAATTTGGTCATTCCCTCTAACAGTTTGACACTTACAAGTGACTAGTAAAACCTTTTTAATTATTTATGTCAGGTTCAATTATTTTTTAAAAATATATTAGGTCTTACATGATGTTTTGGCATTTGTGGACAGTTAAGTTATCAATCTACATATTTTCTAGTGTATGGGCAGCTGGAACAGTTGGGCAGTTAAGCAATTTTGTCCTCCCTTTTGGCTGGTGACGCACACCTCTCCTAGCTGCTCTCAACTGCCCAACTGCCCATACATGCCAACTGCTCCAGCTGCCCAATACATGCTTTGGTGGACTATTCTTGGTTGCTTTATAGAAAGCTTGACTTTGGTTCATCTTTCTGAGTTCCCAAGCTGATTTGTCTCCCATGTATGGCTGCTCTAATATGTAGCATATGGCTCTAGGGATGTAGCCACATTAAATGTGATGGCAGCCAACTATGACTTTTCTGTGAATTTGGTTCAGTCTTTGACGTGCCGAGGGCTCCAGATTTATCCAATTGGGCTAAAATTTGGATATGTTATAATAGACACCCATTGGAACAACTTCTATCAAGAATGTCTCCTCATCCGACCTGTGTAAGTTACTGAAATGAGGCCTGCAAGATGACCTACGAAACTGGACTAACAAGGAGTGTGGCTCAAATTGGTTTTGTCTTTAAGCTCATATTCCTCTTATCCCAATCAGCACCTGAACAAGCATGGATTGCATCAAATATAGGTAACTTGCTGTCTTAACCTACAAAACAAACAAAAATAGGTAATAAAGACAAACTAAGCAAAGTCACTAAGTAAAGAAGGCATGCGAATGTATGAAATTATGAACTTATCAAATACCCCCAAACTTAGATTTTGCTAGTCCTCAAGCAAAACAAAGTAAAATACCATTTAGAAATAAGAAATAAGCGGCTAGCCTTCCAAACAATATCCTCAAAAAATCACCGAAGTATATGGTTCCAAAGAAACACAACAATCACAATCTAAGTTCCACACATGATTCAAGGGTAACCAAAGCTCACAATGACATCCTTAAGTGTAGCGTGTGAATGCCAAATCAGTACAACACCTGCAATTCAAATAAGTACATGCGCACACACTTAGAGCAAAATCAAGAATTCCAAACCCCATAAGCTCATTATCAAATCATCTCTCCACAATAATACCATATAATACCAAAGATCAAAAGGACTTTACAAGGGTTGTAATGAAGCTTAGGGTAGTGGTTAAATGAAAGAGGGATATGGATATATAACAACATCTTGAACACAACTAAAGCATAAGTAAGAGCATGAGAGATTACTGATCTTTGTAACAAGCAAGGAACACATACATGAGCATATTTTCAACAGAATTTCAGCACCTTCATATCTGTTTATTTGGCCTAATTTTGTGGCTCTTGACCCTAGATCACCATGATCTTCTCTTTTATAACACCCTAGGGCCGTGACTATATTGGTCACACTTCATTACCTCTTTTGATTAGTTACCAATACCCCCAAACTTATTTCTTTTCAACACTTGGGTTATGGTACTATTGATTCACTTTTGCTCCAAAAACCTTGCCTTCTTTATAACTCTCTTTTGAAGATAGCTTTAATTGCTCATAGAATAAGTAAGAATAAAAAAACAAAGGTTCATTTGGTAGGAATGTTTTATACAAAGAAAGGCTTAACGTAGGCTCAAATGGGTTGACTAGGGATGAATACATGTAGAAGGATGGTTAGAAAGGCTCAAACGGTTCAAACATGGCCTAAATCACTTCCTAAGCATTGTATGGCAACAAAATGTCTCAAGAGATATTCAATAAGTTCTAAAGTATGAAACCAAGATCATGAGATAAGTTGAATTGCATAACATCTCCAAGTAGCAAGAAATTGGACTAACTCGGCAAAGTGTTCAATAAGTGCAAGGATGGCATGCAAAACAGAGTTAACTCAGAATCACACAAAGACCTTAAACAAGATGATTGATTTATGCAAAACCAAATTTGAATTAAATCCAAGTCTTATCATAGGTGTTTGAAAGGATGACAAAGCAACTCACAAAATGCTACGTTGTTGGCCATTAGACACACTCAAAATTTTAAAATTGACAATTTGAAACAACATAACTAAATCCTTCCCCCCAAACTTAAATGAAACATTGTCCTCAATGTTTAGAGTGTAAGAAAAAGCAATGCCTCATAAATGAAAGGAAAGAAGACAAGGGAAAGACATAACCAAAGGTCAGAGTTCAGAAAAACTCCCATTTGAAGCAATTAGGACGCAAGCAAGCTTCCTCGTATATTCTATCTTCTCTTTGTCACCTTGGGTTGCCTCCCAAGAAGCGCTAAGTTTTATGTCTTCAGTCGAACATCCAAACTCTGGTGAGCTTCAAGAGAGTGGTGGAGGCTCCTTGAGTGCTTGGGACTCAATATTGGCATCAAAGTTGGCATCAAAGTAAGGTTTCAACCGATGTCCATTCACCTTGAAGGTGCTACCATCCTTAATGTTTTGAATCTCTACTGCGCCATGATCAAACACATTAGTAATAACAAAAGGGCCAATCCATCGAGAATGAAGCTTACCTGGGAAGAGCTTAAGGCGTGAATTGAATAAGAAAACCTTCTACCCTTTCTCAAACATCTTCCTAAGAATTTTCTTGTTGTGATATTGCTTTGTTTTCTCCTTGTAAAGCTTCGCGTTCTGATATGCTTCATGTCGCAACTCCTCCAGCTCATTGAGTAGAAGCCTCCTTTTCTCACCAACGGCTTTCATATCAAAATTGAAGGCCTTGATTGTCCAATAAGCCCTGTGCTCAAGCTCCATTGGTAAGTGACAAGGTTTACCAAAAACAAGTCTATACGGAGACATACCTGTAGGGGTCTTATAAGCAGTCCTATAAGCCCACAATGCATCATCCAAACGCATGGACCAATCCTTCCTTGTGGCGTTCACTATCTTTTCAAGTATGTACTTAATCTCCCTATTGCTTATCTCAACCTGCCCACTAGTTTGAGGATGATAGGGTGTTGCCACCTTATGCGTGATTCCATATTTCTTCAAGAACGCTGCAAAAGCTTGGTTAACAAAGTGGGAGCCACCATCACTAATGATTGCTCTAGGTATGCCAAGCCTTGTAAAAATATTTCCTTTGAGATAACTGATCACAACCTTAGCATCATTAGTTCTAGTGGCAATGGCTTCCACCCATTTAGAAACATAATCGACATCAACTAATATATATTCAAATCCATAAAAGGTAGGAAAATGGCCCATGAAATCAATTCCCCAAACATCAAATATATCAATTATTAAGATATTGGTGAGAGGCATTTGATTTCTAGTATGTAAATTACCCATATGTTGGCATATATCACATGAAGCACAAAAAACATAAGCATCCTTAAAAAGGGTAGGCCAAAAGAAACTTGATTGTAGCACTTTGCTAGCAGTCTTCTTTGCTCCAAAATGGCCTCCGCATGTGTGGGAGTGACAAAACTCCAGAATGCTCTTAAAATCACCTTCAGGCACACACCTTCGAATTACTTGGTCTGGACAATGCTTGAATAGATATGGATCATCCCAAAAGTAGTATCTTGCTTGCTTCCTAAGCTTGTCATGTTGGAACGTATATAACCTTGTAAGGAGTTCATTAGTGCACAAATATTTAATAATATCAGCAAACCTAGGCAATGGATTGAGAGAATTCAAAGCACAAATGGAGAAGAGTTGCTCATCAGGGAAGCTTTCACACAATGGAAATGAATCCTCCTCTTCGTTAGATACATGCACCAATCTACTCAAGTGATCAGCCACGACATTCTCACTTCCTTTCTTATCTTTTATCTCCAAGTCAAACTCTTGCAACAAGAGAATCCATCTAATGAGTCGTGGTTCGGCATCCTTCTTAGCTAACAAGTATTTCAATGCTGCATGATTAGTATAAACAATAACCTTGTTAGTAATCAAATATGATCTGAACTTCTTTAAAGCAAATATGACAGCTAACAACTCCTCCTCTGTGGTGGAATAGTTGAGTTGGGCATTGTTGAGGGTTCTACTAGCATAGTAGATGGCATGTGGCTTCTTATCAACTTGCTGTCCCAAAACAGCTCCAACAACATAATCTGAAGCGTCACACATCAATTCAAAAGGCAAGCTCCAATCCGGTGGTATAATGATTGGGCAGTTGTGAGCATCTTCTTCAAAGCTTGAAAGCATTCTCACAGTCTTGATCAAACACAAAATCCATGTCCTTGGCAAGGAGATTGCACAGAGGCCTTGCAATCTTAGAAAAATCCTTAATGAAATTCCTATAGAAACCTGCATGGCCAAGGAAAGAATGTACTTCTTTGACAGAAATAGGTGAGGGCATGGAGGCAATCAAATCAATCTTAGCTTTATCTACCTTGATTCCTTTACTAGAGATGACATGACCAAGAACTATGCCTTGGTTAACCATAAAATGACATTTTTCCCAATTAAGCACAAGATTAGTCTGTTCACATCTAGCCAACACCTTGGATAAGCTATGCAAGCATTGATCAAAAGAATCACCAAAGATAGAGAAGTCATCCATGAATACCTCAATGAACCTTTCTACCATGTCTTAGAAAATGCTCATCATGCACCTTTGACAAGTGGCTGGGGCGTTACAGAGACCAAAAGGCATCCTCCTATAAGCGAAAGTGCCAAAGGGACATGTGAATGTCGTCTTCTCTTGATCCTCTGGGGCTATGACGATTTGGTTGTAGCCTGAATATTAATCAAGGAAGCAATAGTGGCTATGGCCAGCTAATCTCTCAAGCATTTGATCAATGAATGGAAGAGGAAAGAGATCTTTGCTTGTCGCTGTGTTGAGCTTCCTATAATCAATGCAAACTCTCCAGCCCGTGGTCATCTCTGTAGGTACAAGCTCGTTTGCTTCATTCTTCACCACTGTGATACCTGACTTCTTGGGGACAACTTGCACTGGGCTCACCCATTTACTATCAAAAATAGGGTAAATAATACCAACATTTAAAAGCTTCACTACCTCTTTTCTTACCACCTCCTTTATGTTCGGATTGAGACGTCTTTGGGCATCCCTCTTGGGCATTGCATTGTCTTCCAATAATATCTTGTGCATGCACAGTGTTGGGCTTATGCCTTTGATATCTGTAATGCTCCACCCAATTGTAGTTTTATGCTCTTTTAGAACTCTCAAAAGCTTCTTTTCGTCATTTGGTTCGAGATGTGAGGCAATGATAACAGGTAGAGTCTCATTTTCACCTAAATAAGCATATTTAAGGTGTTTTGGCAATTGCTTTAATTCCAACTCTGGTGCCTGCACAAAGAAGGTAAAACTGTATTAGTAGGTGGGCGTAATGATTCAAATTGGTTTGCATACCTCTTTCCAACTTCTATGTAGCTATCCATGCTGTAAACAAGCTCAAGAAGTAAAGGAAAGATCACAGCCTCTAAGCTGTCCACTTCTTCTTTCCTTATGCTTTGTGTGATGCATGCTTCAATGGGCTCCAAATAACTCATTGGCAGTGCTTCTTTCACCATAGTATCAATTGCTTCAAGATGGAAAACTTCATCCTCGTCACTTGGAAACTTGGAGGCTTCAAACACTTTGAATGCTATTGTCTCATCAAACACATTCATGGTCAATGTACCCTTCTTCACATCAATAATAGCATTGGCAGTTGCCATGAATGGCCGACCTAGAATGAGTGGTAATTGATTGTCATGAATTGGTGCTTCTTCCATTTCCAACACCAAGAAATCTGCTGGCAAAATTTGCTCTTCCACTTTCACCAAAACATCTTCTAGAATGCCCTTAGGGTACCTAATAGTTCTATTTGCTAGTTGAATGTTCACAAATGTGGCTTGCAACTCACCAATGTTAAGTTTCTCATAAACATGATACGGCATAAGATTTATAGAAGCACCAAGATCAAGCAAAGCTTTTTGAAACTTAAAATCACCAACTATGCAAGGTGTAGAAAACGAACCTGGATCCTTTAGCTTTGGAGGCAGCTTTCTTTATAACACTGCACTTACCTCTTCACTCAATGCAACTTGTTCATGCTCTTTGAATCTCCTCTTGTTAGTGCATAGATCCTTCAAAATTTTTGCATACTTTGGAATATGAGCAATGGCATTAAGCAATGGGATGTTGATTTACACCTTCTTGAATGTTTCCATTATCTCATCCAAGCCTTGATCTTTCTTTGACTTTGATAACCTGCTGGGAAAGGGTGCAATAGGTCTAAAAGCATTAGTTGAAATTGGAACTTGATTAGCATTAGATGATACCTTAGGGTTTGTGCTCTTTCCAGAGGGATTGAGGGATTGTTTGTTGGAAGCTGTGGGCTGCCCATGTGGTGGTTGAATGATCTCCACATTTTCTCCATCTTCTTGCTCTTCATTGGCATCTCCAACCTCATTATCAATTTGTTTACCACTTCTCAAGATGTGTACTGCTTTAGCATGCTCTTGATGCCTTGGATTCACCTCCGTTTGGCTTAGGAAAGTTCCGGATGCTCTATTGCTCATGGAGGATGCAATCTGCCCGACTTGCACTTCTAGTTTGTTCACTGCATTTTGAAGATTCTGATTGATTTGCATTTGTTGCCCCATGAACTTCTTGAACATGTCTTGCAATTCTCCCATTTGATCACCCCTTTGGTCTTGCACTTGTTGGGGAGCTTGCTGGAATTGCCTTTGTTGTGTTTGGAATCCTGGGGGAGGTGTTTGAGATTGTTGCACATTTGGATTGTTGTTCCACCTGAAATTAGGATGATTTCTCCATCCCGGATTGTACGTGTTTGAGTAAGGATCATTATTAGGATTCCTTGCTTGAAGGGCATTTGCTTGTTCTAGCATGTGCTCCGCAAAAGATTGGTCTTGAACTTCACTTTGTTTCCTAGAGGGCCAGTCACTGCCTGTTGGAGCAAAGAACACATAACATCAAGTTTTGCAGCAATCTCATTATTAGTACTTACCTCAGAGACCACAGCTTTCATAGGAGCTTCTCTTCCTTTATTGTGGCTCCATTGTTGAGAGTTAGCACTCAAGGATTCAAAGAGAGTAAAAGCCTCATATGCTGTTTTGTTCATCAGTCCTTCTCCACTTGTTGCATCTACCATCATCCTTTCGGAATCAAGAAAACCTTCATAGAAAGATTGCATTTGCATCCAACTCTCTATGTTGTGGTGTGGCAAGAACTTATCATCTCCTTGTACCTCTCCCAACATTCATGAAAAGCTTCTCCTTCCTTTTGTGTGAAACCAAGAATTTCCTTTCTAATCTTGTCAGTCTTTCGAGCCGAAAAGATTTTCTACAAAAACTTATTAGAAAGCTCTTCCCAAGTATGAATTGAAGCATTAGGCAAAGAGTATAACCAAGACTTAGTTTTGTCTTTTAAACTGAATGGGAATAGCTTCATCTTAATCTGCTCATCATCAAGGCCTTGAATTTTGATTGTAGCACATATTTCAAAGAATTGCTTAATATGCATGTAAGGATCCTCAGTGGTATTACCATAATAAGTTGGAAGAAGATGAATCATACCACTTCGAAGCTCAAACTTGTCAACTGTGAGTTGAGGATAGATGATGCACGAAGGTTGATCAGTGACTTTGCGAATGGAAAACTCACACAGGGGTTTTCAAGGTTGGACAACAAGCGCACCACCTCATTCAACATTATTGTTGTTGTTTGGAATCTCTGCCATCTTGCTTGAACCTTCAGATTCGTAACTTTTAGATTCAACGCTTGAAGAACTATAATTCCTCCTTAAACCAGCACATACAGCAGCGGTTCTTAGGAAAGTGGCTCAGTGAACTTTGCTCCTGATCAGATT